>NW_015373958.1:1423-54900 GCF_001272555.1 Dufourea novaeangliae | reverse complement strand
CATTTATTTTCTTCTTTTTAAATGCTTCCTGAATCAATATTTTTTAACTTTTTTATTTTACTTAGAGGTTACAACGTGAAATTATAAAATAATTAAAAATAAAAAGAAAAACCGCCGCATTGGGATTCGAGCAGGGTCTCTTGACTGCTCACGCGCTTAGGTTGCGGGGCATCGCGTCGAGAACGTGAATTTTCGCCGCAGAGGTATTCGAACAGGATTTCCAAGGCAGCAGTGATGTCAGAATCGTGGTACGGTTTACCCCCACTCTTTTCTAAATATAGCTCACCGTCTCTCGAACGGCCAGCGCACACAGCAGAGGTAGAAAACGCTTGTGTGGGGTGTCGCCGAGTAGGACGTAGTGGGGGCAGAGCTCACACGGACAGGCTAGAATATGCTTGTGTAGAATACCCTTGGCCCAAAGCTATTTATAGATTTACTCGAAGTTTTCGGATAAAGTTAAAAGTGAAAGATGAAAGTAACGGCAACGCTATGAGTGAAACGCCATGATTACAAAAAGTAACTTTTACTCATCGGATAATTCTCGTTGAATAAAGTTATTTAATCGACGCTCGTCGATAAAGTTACTTTTTTATTCAAGCTTTGAGTAACGATAAAAATTTTTTGACCTTAACTTTTTAAATCACGATTTTTATTTAAATAAAAATTTTGCCCATCACTGCTACGCGGCTCAAGTTGCCTCGCCCGCTACGTACAGAGCGTTGCATGCTACCGCTGGCGGTGTGGTGGGAAGACCTATCCCCGTTAAAGATGACATAGAAAGTCACTAACGGTGATTTATGACAGTGATCGCCGAATCACGATCACGGTCATGATTTAACTTCAATCACGATTACGGTCGTGATTTAACTTCGTTCACGACCGTGATTGCGATTTTTTTATCTTAAGTGAATTTGTTCACTGTGATCATAAGTCCTTGATCTTTAAACAGAAAAACGTATTCAATATGATTTTACGATGAATTACATTACTATTTGTGTTTTTAAAAATCAATAGAAAAAACAAGAAACTTTAAAAGAATGAGTTGCTAAGTAACATGTAGATTATAATTTATAATCATTAATTTATTCATTATTCTTCGTTGTTTCTAATTATTCCTCCACTTTACACGATTTACCTCGAATGTTATTTGTTTTGATGTCATTAATATAAAATATACAGGTTATGTGTCGCGTGTAAAGAACTGTTATGTTTCGCCACCAATCAGAAACGATCACGAAAAATCACGAATCACTGTGAAAAATCACCTTGATTGGGAACGAACGTGATTGAATCACTCGTGATTCACAAGTAGCAGTTCACGCCATCTCTACTCCCCGTACAGACCGTAGCGTTATAGCATGCGACGCTCTGTACGTAGCGGACGAGGCAGCTTGAGCCGCGTAGCGGGGGTACCCCTGGTATGGGGCACCGACTCCTGGAGCAGAAGTTATGCAGCTCTGATCTAGTGCAACGGATTCACTCCAGCTACTTGATTTCTGCTGCGGTAATTCCGGATAAACGGATGTTATCGATTCCGGATGTGACGGCGAAGACAGATGATATAGAGAATATAAGCAAAGCAGTCCCAACGAAATCCGTCGGACATGGGAGGGCTGAAGTGACGTCGAGGCCAGATAACTCTCCTCTTGTGGATTTTTTGTAAACATAACAAATTAGTATCAGGAAAATGCGTATAAATAGAAATGAGTTCCGAAGGAAATCATCTTTTTTAGGAAGATTTTCTTAATATTGTATAGAAATTTCCTATGTTTCTGGGACACAAACACCAAATTCTCATGCATCTGTATTTTTGCCCGTCAGGCAATTCTTTGAGACCGTTTTCTTTTTTTATATGGTAATTTTGCCTCTTGAATACACATACCCACTACCACCATACCTAACAATTACAACCTTTTTTCGCATATAAATGATATTTCATTGCTTGGAAGCTGTACATACTGGTGTAGGATATTCGTTTCAAAAAACGGCACTTTCATGGATAATTCTATACGAAACTTATATGATTAAACGAACTTACCTGTAAGTGAAATTCTATCATAATCATATGAAGCGCCTCTTCCGAAATGACAACATGTAGTACCCCCAACTTCTGCCGATAACGCCACATTTTTTTACGCTACTGAAGAAAGAAACGATTACTCACGCGCCACCGCGTCGTTTCCCGCTTGCTTCCGCGCCGCTCTCATTTCTTGAAAGGTTCAAGGTTTGTTCTTGAGATGGGGAAGAAAAGATTTCTTGTGGTAGGACTGATCACTGCGGAAGAGGCGCTGCATACAATTATTGTTTCGGAATGAAAAGGTAAGAGACGCGTTCGTCAAAAGTAAATAAGACAGGGCGCTCTTGCACCATATTGCGAGCCTGTCAACGATTGCGTGCACCCAACGCCGATTTGCTAGGTTCGTCCCTGAATTTCGCGACCGTGGTACGTTAGAGCGCGTGCGTGAGCGTATTTACGGTATCTGCGCAACTCTGTCCGAAATATCGATCATCTATCGATAGTTTTTGCGGTGATCGATGTTCGTGGATCCAATCCGGCGTATCTCTGAAAAATCCTAACGAATTTTGAACGAAAACCAGTAGAAACTTCGCTGCTCGCCGAGTATTCTGTCGTGAACCTTTGTAGTAATCGCAGATCTTAACAAACTTCTCATTTTTCAACTCGTGCGTTAATTATCGCAACACTACAAGTGTTATATTTATCGCTCTAGACGCTCGAGTACAATTGTGGCGAAAATCGGCGATTAGTGTAAACGATTTTCGTGATCGCCTAGATCTATCGTGTACGGCACTCTCGATTATCACTTCGCGGCTCTCCAGTGCCCACCGAGTGTAATCGTGTTTTCGTGAGACATTGTTAAGACTCTCAACAATAAACTGTTCCGGCCAAGCTCCTGTGTGTTTTTTCGCTGCAACACCACCTTCACTCCGTATCCTTTTCAGGATAGAACTAGCTATCCTGGGGCGGTCGTTTCAATCCAATGATCGACGCGGCCCGCGATAAACTCGCAACATAAACAATTATGATAGAACTTTACTTACAGGTAAGTTCCTTTAATCATATAATTGTATTACGCGCCTCTTCCTCATGATCAACATATATACAGATGTTCAAGGCATGTTACGGCGACTCCTGAAGTACAGATATTCAATTGGACTGAAAGCTATTGTGTTATTGTGATTTCATTCACGTATCACTCTTTGGAACGTGTATGTCTGTATATGTATTATTTACTAAATTAATATTAAACAATGGGTAATTCGATAATTACGTTACTGTAACAAAAGGAACGGTAATAATAGTGAGAGTACTTGTTTCAAGATCGAAAATTTAAAATCGCTTTCGCAAATGCACCTGCGTCCACAGTTACACGCAAATTATAAAAGTTTGTAAATGTACTTGAGTTGTGTGTTCACCCCGCCGTTCTACGCAACGTATCAATATTTATTCATTTTCTACTTGAAGCTGAAGTTGATGCGTGGCGTGTCGAATGCGCAGTAAATATTTGTATCAATACCACTTTTGTTTAATACGTCTTTGACCCAGCGATTTAAAATCTGTGCTATGGCTGCTTTAAATGGACGATTATGTGAAATAAAGCGGAACTTAATGTTCTCTCGAATACTCTTAGTTCTTTGTACATAACATTGTAACGCTGTTGTTGGACAAATTTTCTTATTCTTATTAAAGTATGGTAACACTAACGCGGGCTGTTTTCTGTTTGGGCCAGAGGTTTTTATACGGTCTGGTATCTTAACCACATCGGATTCTTCCCTTAATTCAATATTTTCCACTTTTATTAATGAGAATGTTTGCATTCTGTGACCTGTAGTGAGGGCTAAGAAACAGATTAGTTTCATCGTCAAGTGTTGAATCGATATAGTTTCGTTCCCAGGAAGGGTAGAAAAGTGATCTAAGACTATTTTGGAGTCCCAGGTCAAATCGTACTTCGGTTTTGAAGGTCTAAGTTTTGACAACCCTTTAAAGAAACGTTGTACTCTATCGTCTTGGCCTATTTCTGGACCCACGAGCAGCGCTATTGCTAATTTGTAACAATTTATTGAACTATACACTGCTCCGTTGTTATACATATAGCTGCGACAAAAAGGTTAGAATTTCCTGAATCGAATTGTTGAAAGAACTCATGTTCCTTATCTTCCAGAAAAGCCACCTTTTTTGAAACAGGTTTCGTACTGTTTATATTACGATTCCGTTAGCAATGAGAGAATGATCTCGCTTGATGCTTCTGGAATTCCCATTTATACTAAATACTCTGCTGACAAGCTTCCTGTCACCAGTGTAATCTTGTTCCCAAAAGGGTCTATCTGTCTGTTAGGAAAAGTAAGGTTATCTTTAGCTTTTAATCTTAGTGGTTCTAATGTTAATATTGTGACAGCCATTCCGGAATAACCATTATACCACTTGCGCAATCGTCCTTTACCTTTTGAAGGACTTTTAGGATAACAGAACAAGGCGGAAAAGCATAGAAGTAATAATTTTCCCACGTAATCATAAACGCATCAATTGCCACAGATCCTCGGTCCTTGTTCCAGGATACGTAATTTTTACATTTTGCATTTTCTTTACTAGCAAACAGATCGATTTCTGGTGTTCGAAATAAAATACTTGCTTTTTGAAACATTTTATCAAATAGTTCAATTGCAGTGTTAGGTTCTAACCGTCGTGATTCGATGACCGCCTCGGTATTTTCTTTTTACGAAATATATGAAGCGAAAGTTCAAATTCTTCTGGCCTCGCACAATTGCCATATTAGTTTAGTTATTTTATTTAAATTTTCATGCTGAACGCCCCTCAGTCAGTTAATAAATAAAATAGCAGTAGTATTATCAATATGGAGCAATATGTGACAATTCTGGTAATCTTTCGCAAATCTTTTTAAGTCCTAAATAAGCTGCCAAAAGTTCTAAATGATTTATAAAATAAGATTTCTCATCTTTCTTCCAATGCCCATGCGCTCTCTATCCATTACAGAAAGCTCCCCAGCCTGTTAGAGAGGCATTTGTAAAAATGTTCAAATCATAAGTAGTCTTTCTAATTGGATTTTTTGCTAAACTATCAATAGATTTCCACCATCTTAGTTCCTCTATTATCTCATTCGTAACAGTCATTTTTGATTCATACTTATTGTTACTAGAAATAAGTGCTAAATATTTTGTCCTTTCTCAAATCTTTATGTACAACCAGCCGTAATTTACTGCCACGCAAGACGATGCTAATACTCCTACGGTCTGTTTTTCGAAAGAAGATGCGTGGGAGGTAGACCCGACTTTTCGCGGTGTTGTCGCGATCGCGTGACATCTACGGCATTTGTGTCTCTCTCACTCTTTGCGTCTTGGCCAATGACGTTCGACTGTCGACGTGCGTCCTCGTCTACGGTCGTCTGTCTCCATCGCACGTATTACAAACCTCTCGAGAAGGACCTATCTACAATCTCAAGTAGTGGGGACTGCGTTCGACATGCGCCCGTCAATCATCCATTATCTGGAAATGGCGGAGAATGTTGACGAGACGCTGAACGTTTTCACACGTCAAGAGTTAAAATACATGAATAAGAAAAAGTTTATTTCTTTTGAAAGAATGTATTGTACCCACATATTGAGCAACATATTAAAAGGGGATTAAATTATTACGTAGGTTATTAAACGTTACACGTGGAAATCGCAGGGTAAAGAAGAAAGTTGGTTTACCGAGCGTCTGAGCGAGAGGCTCACGAAATAATCAGCTCGCGTTGGATCCTCACCAGTCCACGCGCCGAGGCAGGCCTACCTCCCAGGCATCTTCTTTCGAAAAACATACCATAGTGAATCTATCTATTTTCTTTTTACCAATCTTATGTATCTTTTGTTGACACTGTCAACGTCAACGTTCACAATAATTGATACTGACAGAAATAACGGCAACATTCGGTTTAATCACGTTTTGTTGGAATTAAATTTCCAAAGAATGAAACTTTATATAAAAGAACTTCCATTATAAGTTTCAAATTTATTTTCACAGAAAAAATTTCCTTACTTGCGATTGCATTCTGCATATTTTTCCCTATGGAAATACTCCAGTGATATTTCCGATAGAACGTGCATCCGCATCAGCCCCTTTCACGTTTGTGTAATTCAGACTCATGACGTAACGTCGCACTGAAAACCGTCCCTGTGAATTTAATGGCTACAAATCAAGCTTTTTTTGCTAGATGACTAGTTAAAATAAAATTGTACATGATTTAATTAGCTACAATTCGAAACGGTTGTCTTCAACGCGTAGACTTTTCCGAATATTCTATTTCACTGAGTACGATATACAGAGTTTCCCAAAATGATGGAACAATTCGCATCATGCATATTTCTCATGCAAATACAAATCGAAAAGTCTTTCATCGTTTTCTAATCTGAATGCTTCATTTCCGAGATATTAGCAGTTAAACGAATTGCAATCAGCTGAGCGTGCAGGCAGACACAGTCAAGAAACAGAAGCCAGTGACATGGGTCATGCGCTACTTGACTATCTGTGCGTACGTGTGGCCCACCGCTCAACTGATTGGAGTTCATTAAACTGCTAATATCTTGGAAATGGAACTTCAGATTACAAAACGGCAAAGGACTTTTCGACTTGTATTTGCATGAGGAATATGCCTGTTTCAGATTATTCTATCTTTTTGGAACACACTGTATAGACATGAAACAGGGATTAACTTTTAATTTCAAGGTAAAAACGAATTTCACTACTAATTATTTTTACTACATTCCGTGTGTTTCATGCAGGTGCACGCCATTGCGTTTATTTATTGGGATTGTCGTGTCACGAAATAGCGGCTTCAGGACTTTGAGGATCTGAATTGTTTCATTACCATCTAGAAACTGGATTTCTGAATAGCTAAGAGCCATGTACAATTATGTTAATACATGGGCGTTTTACAAATTTTTAAACAAAGGCAGATTCCAAGAATTCTGGAAAAACAGGTATGGGCAGGCAAGGAAACTTTGGTTTCAATTTTTCTGTCTGTGATGTGACATATCTAGGGTAGTTGTTCTAATTACTGCCAACTTAAGCCGTTAACTGTATCTGTCTACTACAATAGACGCCTCCTTTATCAATTTAGGAACAACATGTGGAACCTTCCTTGCCAATCAGCAGTACGAAACTTCTTTATATGACATCCAAACATCAGAAAAACGATGTTAAGGTGCGTATTCATTTGTTGCATATCCTCGTGTCGTATCACCGTTACGTATCATCGTATCCACATTGATACACAACGGTCATACGTATCCAGCACGATACAAGGTTATGTAACAAGTGGATACGCACCTTTACTGCGAGTACTAGCCAGTTATTTGTCGTAAACAAATACATTGCTAAAAAAAGCAATATTTTACAAAATACTTTAAATAGTTTTAAAATGATTATTGAGTTTTAAACGACTTGATTTTACAAACAAAAAATGTACAAGATACCAGAAAGATGCAATGAGCGGGTTCAGATTGTATCGTAACTTTATTTAATCAGTTTACGTGTTGTTTCACGTAAAAATCGTCTTAATTCGGAACATACTATTATTTAAAATCACTTTCACTAAAAAAAAAAGTTTGATACATTAAATGTAAAGAATTAATTAATAAGTGACTAAAATCTGCAAGCTATCGCAGTATCCCTATACCTTTCGCTTAAAAAATTAAAGTAATTTTTATATACTACCACATTTCATTTTACACAATAGATATTGTGTTAAATAATAAAATTGCGGCTTCTTCTTTCGTATATTTCGCCATCACGAATAGAAGATAAAAATTATCTCTCAACTTCTAGAGCAGATTATTTCGTTAAATATGCGATCATTCGCTAAACAAAAGCTACGTAATGATTGTACACGCGTATTTCGTTCCATTTTCTTGCCAGCACAGTTCTCTTTTTCCTGTCGCAGAAAATTAATAAAATGTCGATGAGGAAAGGGGTCATAAAACATTGTAAAAAAGTTACCGCGGTCTGACGCGCGGTTTTGGAATTTTAAATTACAGCCGCATTTTTATTTAAACTTTTATCGAGGTCGAATAATCAAAACTGGCGCGGCACGGCAATGCCCGCGAGAGTTTCGCGAGAAAGCACGAAAGTCAATCTCGGCAAGGAATTCCATTAAAACTCGTCAGGTATCATCGGAAGGGCGGAAAATTTCGAACGGCACTCGATATTCTGGTAAAGAATCGAGGAACGAGAATCGGAAAAATCTTTCGAGGCTGTCGAGAAATCTCGGAATTTATCTGAACTAATTTGCAATACGTTTGACTAGTAAAAATCGAATATTTTTGTGTCGTATACATTAGTTTCTCTTTTAACTCTTTAATTACGGCTACCGTCGATAGATGACGAAGAAGGAACATTCTCTTATAGTGATGTAAACAGTAAAAGTGATGATAGTGAAACACACAATGATTCAAATAGTGTTAATAGTGATGAGGAAATTATTTATTCTTTAGCATTATTACTACCTACGTATCACTTATTGACCGATTTTTTTGTATTTGGACGGCTAGTTTCATGAGTATACATATGTATACCTGTAGTTAAAGGGTTAAAATACATAGAAATTTACTTGAATGACCAAGTATCTTTGATTGTCAATTAATATTTTATGCTGAATTTTTTTGAAAAATTGAAACTTAAAGTAAATTTGATGTAATCAGATTTACAACTACTTTGCAATACATTTCGCTAGTAAAAAGGGAACTTTTTCGTGTTGTACGAATTAGTTTTCTGTTTAAAATACGTAGCAATTTACATGAGCGGTAATTAACATTTGTATTTATTATGAATAAGATTCTCAACTTAATTACCTAAATTATATAAACTCCCAATGAATTTTTCCGAATAACAAATGCAAGGTTACCTAACAATATTTTTAATATACATCTCAGCGCACCCTTCAGTTTTAATTATGTACCAAACCAGTATTAATTATGTCTATATTCTTAAATACATTTTAAAAAAATAAATAAATTTTCAGTTAGAGATTTGCTTACAAAGGGGAAAGTTTCAGCATGTTAATGTTTCAATCCGGGAGAAGGACGATATTGGAGTATTTGAAACCTGGAAACCGTCCAGAATCGAAGCGAAATCTTTCCGTGAACGTGATTTCTGTTTGGATGGAAATCTTAATTTAATTCCAGTGCAATGAATATGGAATCATAAAATATACTACGAGGCACGTATGTATATGTATACTGAACCACTCCATAAGTTCATACGTATTCGCAGGAGTATCTGAATATTTTGCGGCAAGTCTGAAATCCATCTTCTTTAAGAACATTCAAGATCCATTCATATATAAGATACCATAACATAATAACGAAACTGCAAAGGTTACGTAAATTTCCTTTTATAGGAAAAGTTTCCAAAATGGACTTCAGAGAGAAACTTTTTATTAAAAGTTTGTTTGTCCCTGTTCCTTTAATAAATTTCCTTAGAAAGGAATTCATATCATACTCAACATAATATGTAGAGTTCCTGAAACTTCGATAGCGATTAAAAATACGTAATTCATGAAATAAGAATAAATTAATTTGTTGATTTTTTAAGATAATTTCATTAGACAGAATCTTGTAATTATGAAGTTCGGTATTAAATTTGACCCTTAAGGACAGAGGCAGCGTATTCCGTATGCCACTGGTATGGAGAAGTTTTCTATTTCTTTACATTTTTTTTACTCGAAAAATGTTTTTTTTCAACGTAATTATCTGTCACTAAAAATAGAAAATTATTAAATTAACTACCACTAAAAATAGAGCATTATTAATTTAGCTACTATTAAAAATTGAAAATTATTAAATTAAAAAATAAAGAAAAGGCCTGTTGCTGCCTTTTAAAACTGTGAAAAAAAGGAATGACTTATTCATGGTCCGTGTCTTTAGGGGTTAATTACCCTGTTTTCAAGTTTCCTGAATGTTTGTGCTTCATACAAATATTTCATGGTATGTATCAGTGCATTTCTTTCTAATTGAAAAATTTCGCCGTGTCGACAGCAAAGAAATGCCGCAACATTCTCCACGAACGTTGCAGATAATTGGTCGAATAAGCATCAATTAGATTGTTAAATTCGCCGACAGTTTCGATTGGCTACACGTTTTGATCGCGCCGATGTTTTCATTTCATCTCTGTCTTTGATTAATAGGTCGATAATTGACTAAGTACCTCTACCATTGACAGTATTGCCGATTTGTTCAATTGCCACTGGCCGAACGACTGCACACAGTTTCGACTGATAGCATAACCAAACTGGTAATTGATTGACTCATTAGGTTCGCTGCAGAAAAGCGGTAACAGTGAATTAGGTTCAGTTTGGTGGTATTTTTAGAATATACGTATATTATAAAATAGAATACAAATTTTAATTTCCCTACTTTAAATAGTATAAATATTTTACATTTTGTGTATATTTTAATAAAATAAATAATTTAGTTTTCATACATTAAATAGAATAAATATTTTACTTTTACATCGAACGTATATTTCCATTATTTATTATTTTTACTGATTACGTACGCTGAAAGATTCTGATCAACTTTCGAGAATTTATTTTAATATATGTGAATTCTAATGACACATGCACTCTAATATTTTTCAATCTCGATCAGTTTCTGTTTCTTGCTGCAGAAGATGGCGAACTTCGAAGTCTATTCCCTTCGAGTATCGTGAAAGTACCTATGTGAAATTAAAGTGTGTTGACTGTAAGTTTGGTTGGACGATACATTAAAGCGGACGTTACATCAATTGCTACGCCCCATCGATCTTAATTTATATTTTCATCGATGCATTGTTTTCATGCTGTTATTAATCTTTTTCGGGCAGATAAATGAGTGCGTCAAGAGCAAAATCAAATGTAACACATCCTTATCGGATTCTGCATATTGCAACTGGAATAATACATAATCGGTGAAGGGGGTTCTATAAAAACCAGGTGATATCAAAAGAAAATAATTTCTTCTTCAGAAATTCAAATTAACAGAGGAAATAGCTTTTGCTGTTCAAACAGATCCAAGTAAATTATCTAAAATTATAAAATCCTATGTTATTAATAAATGTAGCTTTAATAATTATTTGTTAATTATTATTATGTAAAAATTTACAAGGACGTTGATAAACAAGCATAGCTCTACGAATTTCAAGTTAATATATCTTTAAAACCAACTTTAAATCCTTTACGTTACCTCATTAGTATCAACCATAATATTTATTTAATGTATCCGCACAAATATCGCACAGTTGATCAATTAACATAGCCCATCTTGTTACTATTATAACAATACTAAAATAAAATACACCTGTATAAATTCTTGCTTCTAAATGTACAATCATTTACATATTGAATTGTATGTACACTCATTGTTTGAATCATGACTGTACTACTAATTATACATATTTGGAAGATTGTAAGAATCATTGTTTCAAAATTGAATGGTTTTTCGTATAATATACTTTGAAAATCTGCTGTATATGCGTGTAATTAAATAGGACTTGGCTAGCGTGTCCGTTCATTGCATTCCATTTGTCCTTATTACATACTATGTATTACAAATACACGCATTTCAAATTAATTTTCAAAACAGATTTTTTCGAAAAAGAAGTGTCAAATGGAAAAATGTTATTCTATATTATTGAATTATTTTTTCATGTAGAATCACCACCTGCCCTGTTGTACTACCAGTTACATGACACCCTGTACAGTAAATCCTCGATGAGTGTCGAAGGCTCCTCGGCACTGACAAGCAGGGGTCTCTAGGTGTAACGCTGACTTTTTAATGAGGTTTAGCACAGTGATAGAGTCTGGAATTCTGAAGGCTATGATATTTGTTTTAGTCGCACATGGCCATTAATTTATGAAATATTTCAATCATCGAGGATGTACTGTATGTTTATTATATTTACGATTGACTAAACTTCAGTTTAATAAAGTATTTAATATAGTTTCTGGAAGTTTTCGTTTCATTTGAAATATCATAGAACGCTTAATAAAGTAAACAATTTTCAGTTTCTACAAATTAGTCTACAGAAATCTGTATTCGCAGGAAAATACTCAGTCCATTGATAAGAAAGCTTCTAACGGTGCTTGAATCTTTTCATACAGACTATTATACAAGTGTCGGCGTTGATTGCTTTTCATTTCCCATCTAGCTTCTCATTTTCAATTTCCTAGACAAAGTCAATTCGAAAGGCGTTCATAAAGTAATAACACGCGCGTGCAATGTGTCGCACGAGGGAATCGCATACAAATGCAATTATACAATGTTTCATATGAAATTGGATCCCGGTTCGAGGATGAGTACTTTTTACACTCGTTTTCTCTCTCTCTCTGTAAATCTCTCGAAGGGCGGTCCCTTCTTTCCGCCATTTCTTCTCACAAAGGACGTATTACCGGCGGATAAAGTACCCGTCGTGCTTTTCATGAGCTCTTTCCCCGCCGGGAGAAGTAATTACGATTGCATCGCTCCGGTGTGGAAAGAGGAGATTAACAAACAGACGAGTTTCTCGTACCTCCTCTCACCTTTGACGCCTCGATATCCGATATCATTTATCGAATCGAGAAAGATTGCTTTTCCCTCTTTTCGCGGGACGTTTCGGTACCCAGCGGTTCATTATTCTTATGGAAACACGTATTTGATCTTGCGTGATAAAGGGGATTAATTCCTTATTGTGGGTACCAGGGATTGTGGCTGAGATTTGAAAGTCTTTACGGCCCGCCTTGATTTTGGAATTGAGTCTATCAATAGGTTTCCGGAATAGAATAGTTACACATTTGGCAGGATTGAACCTAAGATTCCAGGATAAGTAGTAGTAATTGATTTTGTTCACTATTGTGCCCAGATTATTTTGGACTGAGTCTATTCTATTTCCAGCTACATAAACAATTACGTCATCAGCAAAGGCTATAAAGCCAGTATTCCCATTGTCATTAAGATTAAAGAGCTTGGGGAGGTTCCTTATGAATTGCTTATTAAAGAGGATAGGTGAGTTGACCGTGCCCTGTTGCAGGCATTCCTTGATTGTAAATTTAGTGGAGGACAGATTCTTACCATCCCATGTAAAGAAAGATTTATCTAAGATCATGTCCCATATTAGGTATGTCAACCATGTCGGGAAGTTTTTCTTCTGTAATTTATATAGTAGCCCATTGAGCCAAACCGAGCCTTCTCAATATCTAAGAGAGCTGCACCTACCAGATAGATGTTGTTAACTTTTATGTTCAAGTCAGATAACAGTTTGTGTATAGCATGGTTTGTGGAATGTAAATGTCTGAACTTAAATTGATAATCTGGCAATATATTGTTGCTGTTACAGAAAAAGACTATTTTGTCATTGATAACAGCTTCAAAAACGTTATTAAGGTTAGATGTGAGGCTGATGGGTCTGGGATTTTTCCCTTTCTTCAAAATCGGAAGGACCTTAGCGTATTTCCATAGTTTTGGAAATAGTTGATATTAATCGCGTTATTGAAAATAATTGCTAGATTGATGATCATGGAAGCAAGAAGATGTTTAAGTATGATAGAAGGAATACCATCTAAACCACTGGAGGTTTTATTTGGCAGCCTTCTTAGTGTAAAACCTAAAGATGTGGGGCTACAAAAAGGATGTATTATATCATCAGTAATGATTGGCCTGGTAACCAAGTTAGTGTCGTTAATATTTGTGATGGATGCCCCTACGGATCTGTTAGCGGATAATTCATGTTTGAGGGCTTCAGCCTCGAGATCGACAAGGTCTTTCAACCAAGTGTTGTTATTTAGGTATCGCGGAGAGTTAATGAACTCATAGAAAGAGCCTATGATGTATAATTTATCTTTAGAAGAGGTGAAAATGAAGGTATTATCTTCTTTATACTTTATTAGTATTTGACAAATCATAATTGCTTCTATCGATAATATCGCTATTATCCTTATGGATGTGAAGTTCGTTAATATTGTTGAGTTTCTTATGTCTGAATATTGCATTAATTTTGAGGAAAAAATTATCAGGATGACCAGGAGGTTACAGTTTGCGCATTTAAGCTCTTCTCTTTTGTTTGAGATATAATGCTACAATTCCCAGGTTTATGCGATAAAGCACATTTCACACAGCGGAATTGCAACTGGCAGTTTTTGCTGGCATGCCCCAGTCTTTGACATTTTTTACATTGAAAGATGTCAGGTTTTTTTAGGTGCTCCCACCGAATGTTTTGATATGCTATGGCTTTGATTTTGAACAGTTCTGCAGGTTTACTGTTGCTCGAAAATTGCAGAAAAAAATGAAAATTATCCGGAAGATTTTTGTTAAAAATAAACTTGGATATATTCAGAATTTCTATGTTTGGTACTTTCATGTCGATGATTTTCTGCTTAACGTCGTCTGAGCTGAAGGAGCCTCTGACACCCTTTAATATAATTGATATAGATTTTAAGTGCTTTGGTGTATATGTGTAGTGTTGTATTTTTGATTCCATGAGTTTTGAGCAAATACGACTGTGGTGCTCTGTACTACTAATATAGATGGTATGGCTGTCAGGTTTTCTTTCCTTGATCAGGAAAGCCGATTTAGGAATATCCAGAGAAATGATTATGTTGATGATGGTGTGAATGTTAGAATCCAAAGTGTATATTGGCGGTGGTTTTCCAATTTTTTTTGTTGATGTTCTTAACGGCGTTTCATCATTGAGGACCAAATCTTCCAAATCCATATCATTCTCGTCTGAGAGGATATGAAATTGGTTATTTTCCCGAACTTCCTTTCTGGGGGCAGTGGCAGCTACTGTGACCTTTTGTGTTTTCTTGGGGAGCTCCCAACCTTTGGAAGACTCCGGAGTGTTGCTTGAGATGTACGTTTCCCTTGGTGTAGTTTGTAACTCCACCACCGGAAGCACAGTGATCCGATGCTTACGAGCCGCATTAAGGTTAGGTTTAACCAAGCTTGACGACTGAGAATTCTTTTCCTTAAGGAATTGTTTGTACATTCGGTCCAATTGAAGCGAATGCAACTTAGGTGTTTTTGTGAGCCTGGGCTTCAGACCTCTTTCTGGTGGGAAGTTTTCATTATTTTCCTGATCCGGCGAGATACATTGTTTGGAGCTGGAGGAGAGAGCACCCGCCATCGGGCCCCGAAAACGTGCAGGAAATTCCCGCAACGATTCTTGGTCGAAGAAATATCACAAGACTCAATATATATTATGAGAATATCAATAATCAATTAGAACACTGTATCCGGAAGCACACAGTTTAGAATACCCAGTGCACTACTTCACTCACTTTAACGAACCAGTCTCAAGTCTCATGCTCTACCGACCCGACTCCGATTGCGAGATACTCGGTTTTTCACTGGACAAGCTGCTTCCTGAATGAGCCGTGTATACCTTCTGTTACAAAGATCATTTTTCAATCTATGTATATATATTATCGACGGATCGCAAGGACCCGTTGGAAATTCGGTTCCAACGTTCATTCTATTGAATCGCCTACACAACTATAATTATAATTAGTTATTATAAATTAAATAATAAGAGAAGTAATGGTAATGGTATGGTAGGGGCGTTTGCTTTCATTTAAATCAGGCATCGGAATTGACTCATCGTTCCAGCCGATTTTCGGAGGCAACGTTCCCTTTCTCTTACCGCACGTCTCGGGCCCCGCGACGACCCAGTAGCTCGATTCACCTCTGGCGCGTGCCATATCAATGACGCGTGGCGTATTAGGGCGACACTGGTCCATATTAACTCGTGAGCGCGTCGAATCACAAACCTTTGTTATGTTAGGTTATGTTTCGTTGCTTTATTAAAACTTGTCTTGCATTTGCTGTAACGACGCATCGTTACTCTCTCTTCCTCTCACTCTCTCTATCTGAAGATAATATAATAAACGGTACATAGCAAGAGAAGATTAGGAAGGTTGCACAAAAAATAAATTTTATAAAAAATATGAAAAATATATTTGCTGAAGATTTTGACTAAATCATTTGGAAGTTGTCATTTAACATAAATAGAAGCGAATTTCGAATGTACGGCATTGGAGTCGAAGTTTAGTATTACATAAAGACTAAAAAGAATTTATTCACCTAATGATCTAACATAACCTTTGATTTTAAATTGTTCAAGTAACACCCAACTCTAATTATTCGTACCATTATCTGAATAATTTTTTTAATATTTACTCAAATTGATTATGTGAATAAATAACATACATGTTCAAACATTATCCACATCGCCAAACCGGGGACGATGTAACATGTGTATTAACATATTAATAGTACAACAACAATTAAATGCCAGGCATGTAAAAATTTGGTATGTAGGAAGCACTCTAAAGCAAACATAATGTGTATTTCTTGTTTATATGATACTGAAAGAGAAGATTCTACATCACCAATATAAAATTTACGAATCAGTACCAAAAGAAACACCTCTTTATAATTCGAGATAGTGAAGTTTTTGTGTACATTTTACTTATAATATATATTTTCCAGTGAATTACCCATCCCAGATTGTTACGTCCCGAAACACCGAAATTCTTTGAAAATTTCACGGATTGTAAATCCGCTTCGCTGGTTTGCGACGGTGTAAAACCAAGACGTTGACATTCACAAGGGTTCTCGTGAAGTCTAATTAGGGTGGCAGGAATGATCGAGTAGCTCGGTTTTAGTAACAGTCTTTACTATACTTAAATTATAAACTGGTGATGTAATATTTGTTTCTCGCAGAGAATGTGACGTGAATGATGTTTAACGTCGCAGTGTTCGAATGCGGATGTATGTTCGTGTACGACTTGTCGAATGCGAGTGTGTTTGTCGAATGAATGTTTGCGAATGTCTGTTGTCGATCGAGTGTGTGCGAAATGAGTCTTTCGAATGAATGTTTTCGTCTGCTGTCTCGAATTCGTGTGACGTCGCGCTTCCTCAAAGGTTGCTGAAGGCGTTACCAAAATTCGCCTCCTTATTGGTTATGCCCTGAAGGGGAAGGCAAATTTCTCGGTTTTTCCAAGCGACGTGGAGGTGGAAAACCTCTCCTTCAGGGCGAAGCGGACGTCAGCAAAATATCGCGCACGTGGTCACGGTGCGAGTTGACCGCGACAACTTTTCGAGTCTCTCAACGGTAGGGTTTATGACTATATTGTCTGCGAGTCAGCGAGCCCCGGTAAGGCCCAGCGCGGATGGGTCCCAGGTTACCGAGCGCATGTGGCGGACTGCAGACCAAATGTTCGCTTCTTTTGTCTCTGATTCCCTTTGTCAACGAAATCGAAATTGCAAAGGGTCGGTCTTAAAAATATATAAATTGACTGAAAGAAGGAATAAAATAATAAAAAGTAACGGTATCGTCTGACTGTATAACCGTCGTTTCGGTCTACGACGGAACACACATAATAAAACAACTGCTCGATTTTTGTTCAATCACAATATGTATTATTTTTCGGTTGTCAGTGTCCGTGTTATTTTTTTATATGTGTATAATTATTGTCCATTCATTGTAAAATATAGAGTACACTAGTCAATTTAATAATAACAATAATAACAGTAATAATAGACAAGTGATTTGCATTATAAATTGAACCGCGTTTACATTGGACCCGTCTGCGCCTACTAAACATTAATTTAATTAGTTTCCTATATACGAAATTTACATATTTGAAGTATATTTATGGTGTGTAAAATGTATATTATATCTCTGAATAAATAGTATATATTTGTTGCGACGCAAAGTGACGATCGGTTAAGAAGTCAACCGTTCGGATGTGTCGCGCTCTCAGAGTAAACTAATACTCGGAGCGGAGGATCGAAGAGATAACGAATATAGAATATTTGTGCTGTAGTACTGAGTTTTTATTTTACCAGATGTAAAATATATCGTGTTATAATATTATAGTGATGTGAATGTCTTGTGAACGTGGTCTGAATGTGTTCTGAATGTGTTCTGAATGTGTTCTAACCCAAGTCTGTGTGAGTTATGTCTTTTTATATGGAATGCAGTGAGTATCGGAGAGGGTGTGTTTGAGTGTGATTGGTTGTGGCTGTTGGAGTGGGTGTGTCGAAATTTGGCGCGCTGGTAGAAAGAGACAGAGTGTCATTTTTCTTCCTTTTCTCAGGGTGTCCTGGGATTCCTGGAAATTAGCTGTTGAGGCCGATATAATTATGTTATTTGCAGGTGACAAACACGTGGTGAGCAGCTGTCCCAAAAATCCCAGGTTATGACCGATGACCGCTAATAAAGTTAGAGTATAGTTATAATGGGCCCGCGTGCCTCGATCGCTGTATTGTTCTGATCGGGGGCACTGGTCATAAATGCGCCTCCGGTTTCTTAAGCCTAAATTGCTTTTTACACTTTTAACGCTCAACAATATTAATTTGACAGTCAAATCAAAATATCAAAATATTTATACTTCGTGTACCGAGTACACAACGCGTCTGTTCGTGCTACTTTGACGGGCGTACCCGCCTGCGAATTAATATATCGAGTGTCGCCCTAATATGCCACGCGCGGTTGATATGGCACGCGCCTGAGGTGAATCAAGTTTCTTAGCCGTCGCGGGAGCCGAGACGCGCGGCGGGAGAAAGGGGGCGTTGCCTCCGAAAATCGGCCGGAACGATCAGTTAATTCCGATGCCTGATTTAAATACAACAATTAGCTTGTGTAAATGCGAATGCACAAGTCAGTTTGTGCAAATTATTTGCACGTGTAAACGGGGCTTAAGATCAGTTGAATAGTTTATAACAGTGATCTACAACCGCGTCCGTTCGGGCACGCTGCTCGTACGGCTAAGCGGCGGGCAGCCGCGGGCTCCTGTGAAGGGGTTGCGAGGCAGGAAACGTCACGACATATTTGTGTATGAAGTGCGGAATAGATACGTGGTCTCACTCGCATATTTCCTTCTGCTATGCTATGTGCCCGCACGCTGTACGCTGTTGCTCGCCAGTATGTTTAGCGGTCGCTGAGTTACCCATCACTGGTTATAAACAGGGTTGGACACCTAACCTAGACGATTTCACATCACTCCTAAAGTAGTTGCTGTACGAAACAATGTTTCAAACAAAAGTAGCTTGTATCAAGGGAAACATACATACAGTGGCGAACAAAAGTATTCTTGTTTAATTCTTTTTTCAAATATAAGTCTGGAGTCCGAAGTTCAAATATATTACAAGTCATAAAAGTTAAATAGACCTGTAACAAAGAAAAAAAATAAAAACCACATCGTGGCTCGTTTTCAGTGGAACAAAAGTATTGGCACACCTACGTTTTTTTAATATAATTTATTATATTGTAAGATCTAATATTTGGTATTTAAACCTTTTCTTCTAATAACTTCTTTTAATCGATTAGGCATTGAATTCACTAATTTTTTCGTTATCTCTGACCCTATTTTATGCCATTCTTCTAAAATTGCTTGTTTTAACTGTTGTTTATTCACAATATGGTGTTTTTTTAATCTTCGAGCTAATTCGTTCCAAATATGCTCGATAGGATTTAAATCCGGTGACTGTGGTGGAGTGGGTAACGTATGAGGTGTGCTGAAAACTATCCATTGTCGAACAATATAGGCGGTGTGCTTAGGGTCATGATCTTGTTGGAAGTAATAGTCGTTTCCGAGATATAATTTATTCACGCTTTTTTTAAGATTCTGTTTTAAAATGTTTAAATAAACATATTTATCCATTATAGTATCAATAAACACAAGCTCTCCTAGGCCAGAAGAGCTCATGCACCCCCATACTAGCACACCGCCACCCCCATGTTTGACCGTTTTACTGGTGTTCCTTTCATTTAATTCTGTGTTACATTGCCGCCATACTTTAACTTGCCCATCCGATTGATAAATATTAAATTTGCTTTCATCCGAAAATAAAATTTTGTCCCAAAAGTTTAAATCTTTATTTACATACATTTTTGAAAATTCTAATCTTTTTATTCTGTTCGTCTTACTAATGAGCGGTTTCTTTCTTGCGATTCTTGAATTATATCCGGCAGCTCTAAGAGTTCTACGGATAGTTATCGGATGAACTTTTACATTATTTTCATTTTCTAATTGTGCTGCTACTTCTGAAGAGGTAGTAGTAGGATTTTTCTTTATTGTGTTAATAATTTTTCTCTTCTCTCTAACGGTCAATTTTTGTGGCCGGCCACTTCTATCAGAATTTCTTAAATTTTCCGTGTTAGAAAATCGTTTAACGACACTTCTTATCGTAAAACGACTTCTATTTACTATTTTTGCAATAGCTGAGTAAGACTTTCCTTCTTTTGATAAATTCAATATTATTTTCCTTTCAGAAATTGTTGTCTCCTGCGATTTGCGACCCATTTTTGTGCGTTTTTGTTTTTACAACAATACTGGCAACAATTTATGATAAATAAACATCAAACTGAATCGTGGAACATTCGCGGGCATGACAGTCGTACAACATTCGAAATATTTATTTCAAAATTCCCTAGAAACATGAAATTTTTATGTGTGCCAATACTTTTGTTCCGCTGCAAACGAGCCATGATATGGTTTTTATTTTTTTTCTTTGTTATAGGTCTATTTAACTTTTATGACTTGTAATATATTTGAACTTCGGACTCCAGACTTATATTTGAAAAAAGGATTAAACAAGAAATTGCGTTCTTTTCATATTTATTTAACATTATGTATAGAAATACCTCCTGTGCCAATACTTTTGTTCGCCACTGTATATCGCATCCCCGTGAGAAAAGGGTCGCGCGTCAAAAATTGCCAATTTTCATTTTATCGCATAAAATATCTTCCAATACGTAGTTCCACCATTCAGAAAAATGTCACAAGTTAAAGTCCAATACTTCAAGCGACATGATGGTAGCGTACTATGATTAATACATATGTAGCAGGGATGTGCGGGTACCCGAAATCACGGGATTCCCGAGACTCGGGTCGGGTCGGGTCGGGACAAGTCGGGCGAGAGCGGTCGGGATCCCGACAGTATAAATCGCATCGACAACATATTCGGGTCCCGTAATGTCTTCGGATCCCAAATGATATTTTCGAGAACTTTTCCGTCTAACAGCAAAAAATTATACTATACAATACGATGCCATACTGAATCTTCAGGTTCATGATATGAAGATGTTTCGGGACCCGACATCTGTCGGGATCCCGATGCGATTTACACTGTCAGGATCCCGGCCGCTCTCGCCCGACTTGTCCTGACCCGATCCGATATGTCAGGTACCCGCACACCCCTGATATGTAGGTAGAGTCTCTGCTTTCGGCGCCGGGGTCGTGACTTCGAATCCCGCTTGGGCCCTCTCATTTTTCCAACGTTCCTACATTTGGGGGCTCGTCCGGGATGAAGACATCTACAACCACACGAGGCGACAACGATGACGACGACGATGACGACGACGATGACGAAGAGAGGGGCACGTCTCCCAAAAAGTCGAATAGTGAGGAGAGTGTTATCCGAAAAGACGAAGAGAGGGGCACGTCTCCCAGAAGTTGAAAAGTGGGAGAGCGTTACCGAAAAAGACGAGGAGAGAAGACGTGCGCAGAAGACAATCACTCATAAAAAATCATTGAGCAAAGCAACTGCAATGAATACTGTTCTCTAGAATTAGTTTGAAAATTATAAAATTTACTTTCCAGAACATAATTGTGGTGGCTATAGAATCGCCAGCAGAACCGAAATTGTATGGTAGTCAGAAAGAAAAAAAGGAGGATTCATTGTGAAAAAACACTCATAATTTTTTATTGTTTTCCTAAAACATAAGTAGTTTACAGTTATAACTTCTACTTTTAATTATTATTAAATACAGTTTCGTTACTCTAGTATCCGTCCGATATTTGTTGCTCTGGTGGTACGCGCTAGTTGACCCGGCGTCATCCACACCACTGGGCGGAGCTCTCCCGGAACTGGTCAAGCGTATATAATATGTATACATTAATGTCGTGATAAGTGTGAGTCGGCTTGCTCACGATAAGTGTGAAGTCGTCATCCCCACCGCTGGGGAAGGGGCTCGTGGAACCAGTCAAGCGAATAATTTTTTGCCCGGCGCGCCGCGGCGGCTTCCCTTTCACGAGCCAACGGCTGAACGAGGGGAATAAATGCAATATGATCCAGCAATATGAGTAAATATGATCCAAATTATGTGTTATTTGGTATCATTTTAATCAGAAAAATCTCACCAATATACTAGTGAAAGTTTCATTAACAACGAAACAGAAATAAAAAAGTTTCATCGTTGCATTAGCGTTGTATCACCGATACCCGGCAATGTAATCTTTTCTTGATCTCCCCTCGTTCAGCCATCGCGTTGACCCGTCGAAAAGTCTCTTTCTTCTCACCAACTGGCACGACGGACTCAACGGACAGAGCGGGGAAATATACATGTATATATGTACGACGTTTCGTCGAAGCGATTGAGTGTCAGCGAATGGTTAGAGAACTGTCGGCGTTACAATGGTAGCTGGATCACCTCCAGCCACACGTATTTTTAATATTAGCCGAAACGGTACATACCACAATCGGACTGTGTGACGAAGAGAATGAACGAGACACATCGAGACCGAGTAAGATAATGCGAACCGCAGCGATTACAATGTAACCATTGGCTGGTGGGAGCGTCGCAGGCGGGCTCACGAAGTCGAATCGAGTGGAAAGAGATGCTTTTTCTGTTGTCTGTTCTCTACGTCGCTTGTCCTATTCTATGTCGGAGCACTACAAGGTAAGCTGCCGAGGCTCGAGCTGCGAGTAAAAAACGGATCGACGAGGTGCTGACAACTGTCCGCGCTCAGCGCGAGTGTGACTCCGCGGAACCGAGGCATTCACACTTATCGGGGCATTACTGTAATGCGTTCCCCTCCTAGAGCCGACGGCCGACAGCCGAACGAAGGGAGCTCAAACAGGATTTAAATGCCCGCTATCGGCGAGACAACGCTCATGCATCGATGAAACTTTTTTATTTTTACTTCTTTGTTAATGAAACTTTTACTAGCATATTGGTAAGATTCTTCTGATTAGAAGAATACCAAACACGACATAATTTGGATCATATTTACTTATGTAGAAAGTGTTAACCCTCCGAGTACTGGACGCGGTGGCCAGTGCAGAGGCATTTCTGACTCACATCGATAGGCTACTATCCCAAAGTCACGATCGCTCGAGCTCGAGGCCCTCACCGACATTCTACTAACGCAGTATCGATCTGCTCAAATTCGAAAGACCTTCACCGCTATTATACTACCACAGTGCACGTGCGTATCGCTCTCGCGACCGCGTATTGCCATAACTGGATTCTGTCTTTCTACATGAATAAATATGCTCCAAATTATGTCGTGTTTGGTATCCTTTTAATCAGAAGAATCTTACTAATATGCTAGTAAAAGTTTCATTAACAACGAATCAAAGATAAAACAGTTTCATCGTTGCATTAGTGTTGCTTCAACAATACTCGAACGGGTTCTAATCTTTTTTTGGGCTCCCCTCGTTCAGCTGTCGGCTCGTGAATGGGAAGCCGTCTCAGTGCGCCGGAGCAACAATAGTATATGCATGCGCTCGCTTGGCTTGACAGACAGAGCGGGGGAATGTGCAATGATTAGTCGAAGCGTTCACACGTCAGCGAATGCCCAGTTGCCGACGAATCAAATGTAGCTGAATCATTTCCAGTCACACGTATTTTTATTATTGGCCGAAACGGTGCACATACATACAATCGGACAGTCTGACGAATAATGTAACGTCGCAGGATGGTCTTATGCATCGCAAACGTTTCTCATGCTACGCCAGTTGTCCCTCCGCGGACCTGAGTTCTGGACAAATATCGGATGGACACTGTATAACGTAATCATATTTTCAATAAAACATTTATTTATTTAAGGCCAAATATTTTCATTTCTTTTTATTCTGCATTAATTACAAGTTAACAGCAATAGAAAGCAAAGTAAAGGAACAATCTAACCAACATTATCATAATACTTCAATTAAATTAACATTAATCTTTGGTATACGATTTTAAAGGAATATTGAATGGCACCTAGTACCGGATATAGCAAAAATAAATAACCTAACGTAGGACAGATTCAAAATAGTTTATAACGATCACAAAATTTGTGATACATTAATATTATACATTTAATATAATAATTAGAACACTCAGGAATATTGGCACAAGTCTCGTGAGTTCGTCACAGGTGACGAAGAGGATGTATCTTATCCACAGTTAGTCCTTTTTGGAACATTGATGTCAATTGTTGGTCATTGTTTTTGTAGATTCTAATAAAATCCGAATCCCAAAGTTGCACGTGTTGACGTTGATGGTAAAGCACTGTGCAGCACCCACGTTGACGCTTTGTAGTACCCTTAATTTTTAATATTCTGGAATTCTTCTGGTTTTAAATTAAAGTGTTACATAGTCGCTCTTCAAATCAATCTAAAAGAAACTGTTCATTTCAGCCGTCTAATACCTCTGTACCCCATTAACGACCACACCATGTTCCCAGATTTACAACACGTCCATCGCTATTGAGTACTGGAGTTGGGACGCTAGAAGTCCACGTGTTCGTCATGACTACACAGTAATGAAACAACATTTAGCTTGTTAATAGCTGCAAATAATCTGTGCTTGTATTTCCTTAGAAATACGGTAACTGTGCCAGTAGTTAGACACGTCCAGTGATTGGATACTATCGTGAATTTTTGTTAATATTAAATGTTTAAAAAATAATGGCGAACTTCAAGATAGAAAATAATTATCCTTAGTTATTTCTTATCATAAATCATATAAGAATGTTCGCAAAAGCGCGATACATTATTTAAAAAAAATATTATCATTCAGCAATCATGAACTTGAGGCGACATGAATGCCTTCGTAAATGTTTCGCTAGATTGAGAGCGCATTTCTTAAGCTCGTAAGTAATAAATAATTCGTGTGTTTCTAATGAGTAAAGGTTTCTTGAACTTATTAAAGTCTCCAGAATTGACACCAACTTTGTTTTAATAAAACCTTCTTCTTCTAATGTCGAAATTACCGAGTTTATTTACTGGTACATGAGAATGCTGATTGCGTAGTCGTTGGACGCTTGTCCAGTCAGTCGAGCACCATCGAGCAGAGAGTTACTGTATGACTTAAAAAATTATTTTCGTTATATTACAGTAGGTATTTTAGTGTTCTTATATTAATAACAATATTTAATTTTGGAAGCTCATAGTTTTTTTTACATATTTCGTACATAAATATCATATTATTTTGACACAACCGTAAACTAAGCGATTCGCGTACTGAACATTCATTAAACATCACCTTTTTATTCTTTTTGTTTTGTTTCGGGAATTTTTTATAACAATAACACTTTCAAGAATTAAAGAAGCGTATTAAAAAAGAAAACATATAAGAGGAAAAAACGAAAATTTGCTGCCAAAAAAGTTGCAAAAAGTGTTGGAAAATCAAAAACAAAAAAAGGAATAATTTTCATTTTGTTAATTTTGTTTAACTTTGTTTAATGTTGATTAATTTATTTAAAATATATATTTTCTATAAAACGTTTATAATAAACCAAAGTTAAATCCACTATGTTTGTTTTTATTGCACAATTTCCTAATTGTATAAAGGTAAATGTTTAAAAGTTTTTACCAAATATATAATATCTACATAATAATAAAATGCAATTTTCCCTTAGTGTTATTT
This sequence comes from Dufourea novaeangliae, assembly GCF_001272555.1. Lineage (NCBI taxonomy): Eukaryota > Metazoa > Arthropoda > Insecta > Hymenoptera > Halictidae > Dufourea > Dufourea novaeangliae. The sequence goes on along the minus strand of NW_015373958.1, from coordinate 29,234 downwards.
ATTTACTAATTCATAATGTATACATTTATAGATTTAGTTCATAATTTTTATTATTTTATTTATTTATAATTTTGTTTCTCTTATTTATTGCATTAAATTAAATTTGTTACATTTTTATTTGAATGTTTACAACATAAAAGAAAAGTATCATGTGTTACTATTGAAAATCAGCTATGATTAATTTATTGCATGTTATGTCCAAACACTGGGACAGCTAAATCTAATCACTAGGACATGCCGTAAATTCCGTCCAATCACTCGGCCAAATGAACGCTGTTAAATATTCATACATTTTAATACTTCTTTTCACGTGAACGCTTTCTTATAACGACTTGTCTGGAAGAAAAAGTTCTGCTCTATCGATTGAATGTATTTTTTTTGTCAATCTATATTATTTTAATGTATAAAAAGTCTTCGTAGCCACAATCTGCGCCTTAAACGTCTAACTACTGGGACATTTACCTTAACTGCTTCACGGTTTGTGCCGCCTTCAACAACTCGTGGAAATTTTTAATATAATTTATAATAACAGAGTGACGGTTCCTAGCTCAGATATTGTCAGTATAGCTATCATGACAGTTTAACCAATTAGGCCTAATGTTGCGTTATTGAATTTGCATTATTGAATTCTGTTATTCATGTTGCAGTTATGGAAGGGAATTTCAAAGATTTGCTCAATATTTTCTTCGACCTTACAGATTGAAAAAGTTGTAGTAGTTCTGGCATTATGATAAACAAATTTTTTCTTAAATCATGGAAACTTTTTGGTGTCTCCTTCTCATGTAGTGGGCTTTTATAATATGGTGTCTAGAATTATAATTATTTATTCATTTCACTTATTTCACCGCTAGGAACTTAATGGGTTAAGTATAAATCATAAATATACATGGAGTCGGGAGTGAAACTTTTATTGTCGAACCCTACTCTAGTTACTGTCAGAAAAGTTTAATACTCCATACATAGGTTTCGATACTCGTATCAGCCTTAATCCGCCAATAGCCCCGTTGAAATTGTCCTCGCTAACGAGAGTTTAAAATACCACTTTTACGCCCGAATTTTCATGCAAACTTGTGCTGTTTTTTCTTCGCCAATTCGAACTTGTCCGGCGTAGCTCCGTTCAGCGTAATTATCGCGCCTGACGAGCCACGTTTTGGAGCCGGTTAATTGTTTTATTAAGCCAATTATGAACTATTTAGTACGGGCAGTTTCCACGCCCGACCCACAGCCTATATACCGGTCTCGTTTAGAGAAATAATTGGAGTGTGGAATTTTTAATTATCTAAAAGCCTGAATGTATTTAAACGAACGTTTCATTAGAAAAAGCAAGCGATAAAGATTTTATTTTTTATTCGTTCTGCCTTGCCCGATAAAATATTTTCAAGGTAATAGTTGAAAGCAAAAACTGAATACCGAAAAATTTTTGGGTTCCGATGTTATATCAGTATCCAATTGTACATATAGTTGTAAATTTTTTACACATGGAACTTCACAAGTCTGTCACTTATGTAATACTGTTGCAATTCAATGGGCTTTGTCCCGTGGTTAAATAAATAAATAGATAATAAAACATTCCGATGACAGAATGTTCGATTAACAGAGCGTTCCGATAATCCAGGTACTACTGTATTCAAAACGATCGACGTCTCCAATAATCGACATTCCGGTGTACATTTACAGCTCCGTTAATAACGTTTCGTCGATCGTAGAGAAACCTGTTCCCTTTTTCTTTCCAACCAGTCGACAAAGTCCCCCTAAAATAATTGAAGCTAGTGGAAGCGCGGCGTTGTTCCACGTGTGTCCTCCAGTAGCATCGGGGAAAGTGCTAGGCGCGCATACGTGTCAAATGACAAGGAGTATCTTCTTGCGGGTAGACGACCTAATTAGTTGAAAGCCTATGTTAGCCACGGAGCTGCGAAGGGCTGTCTGCCCTGGCGCAAGGGTTTTCAATTTAATTTAGTCGTTCGTTACTGCGTGCCTTCGGCGGACTACGGAGCTGCGGCCAGTTGGTTTCAAGCCCGACCTTTTCCAGCCAGGTGAATATGCTTTAACGCAATGTCTCCCCCACCCCTGCCGCCGCGACATCCTCTACGCGACCATCAATTTAGACACCTCTCCTGTATGTCGCTTCAATGCAGCCGCTTTCAATCTTGCACCATCCATTAGACTCGCGCCTCTATCGTTTTCTGAAAGTCTGATTCGGTTAAGTGCCGTCAAGCCACGCGTTACCTAGGACCAGCCGAACCTAAGTAAATTTCTGGTGTTAATAGGCGATGTGTTGCGAGCTCGTTTCACGCTTGATAATAGTTTTTCCACGTTGCAGGGTTGCTGTGCAGTTAGAAATTCTGCGATCAGTATACGGGTGGAGACACGTTGGAGTACGATACGTTCAAGCTGGAAGTGTATGGGTTTAACAGAAGCTGGTTTCTCGAAATGAAACAATCCTTTTAACATGTTGACTGCAACGTTAAGGGGATTGACCATCCTGATGCGTTCAAAAAGTACCGCTTTATTGGAAATTTATTGCGAAATGACACGGTTCAGTCGTAAACGCTTTAACTACCGGATGAGGGTTCGAACAAAAATTCTGCCAGTTTCTCTGAATTATCGCACCAGAATTTATCCACATACTGATCCCGCAGACCGCACTCTGGAAACGAACGATAGTTGCGTCCGTTAATTGTACAGAACTCATAGAATTAAGCTTTTTTCCTGTGGCCATATAAAGTTCAGTTGTGTACCCATTTTCATACACACAGTAGTTGAAGTGTTAAAGAAGAATTGAAAACAAAATTTTTATGTAGGTACTGTGGCGACGCCACCTCCTGTATTTGCCACTAGAGGGCTGCCGAAGTAACACCTTTCCCTCAGATATCCGAATTCTTCCTCGGTTTTTTTTACATTTTATTATTGTTATCTTCAGAGTTATTAATGACATTAAACATGAAATACAATATCGGTTAAATGGCCACCGTTGGTCTGTTGGCAGGTATGTATTCTTTTGACGAAATTTCGCAGTACGTTTTGGAGTAAGGGCCGGTGGATTTTACGAATTTGGCGTTAAATTTCTTCTTGGAATCTTTGAATTGTCTCAGGGTGGTTTGCATAGACCTTACTTTTCAAAAAACCCCGGAGGAAATAATCCAAACAGGTTAAATCGCAACTTCTTAGCGGCCAGTTTTGGTCTCCAAGACGAGAGATGGCACGACCTGGAAACTTGGTTTGCAACAACGTTTGTAATGTTTGTAATGAGTTTTCACTATTAACAAACGTTCTTCCAAAGTGTAACGCGTCATTTTCGTAAATGTCATTGTATTAACTAAAAAGCCGCCAAATATGACTGACTCACCATTTGACAGACGAAAATGGCGTGCGCTTCAAAATTTAAGTTTTTGCTGAGACACCCTTTACATATACCTCCTTAACCGACCATCGAATATCCTCGCATCTATGGCAGGGTCTGCTAGGAAGCCTTACTGACAAGTTTACTAACAAGCCCAGGACGGGACACTTCCTCTCCTTTCTTTTTCACGCCTCTAGCAACACAGCCGTCAAAGTACTATTTAATTCATGCATACGTCTGCTTTTATTGGAAAATTTTCATCAAACAAAGTATTTTTGTCGTTTAATAATAAATTTCCAACAATGTAGTATTTTTTCGAACACAATACATAGGGTGGTTTAATCTCTTAACTACAATTACACACAGGTGACAACATTTTTAGTTCAAAACTAAAACCTAAACATTATGGCAAAATATTAGATGAATCAAACTTAATTCGGGACTATTTCAAGAATATCAAAGGCATATCTGTTTTGATAAATCTAGATTAATAGCTTACCTGATTCGTAAAAAATATTGCTTCGAAATTTTCATAGGTCCTTATCGAACAATCAAAGTGTTCGTAGAGATTTCAAGTGATTTCAGGAGTAAAAATTGGTTAAATGAGCAGAATAACGTTTTTTCGCAGGAAACTTCATTCCGAGAAAATTAAATTTGAAGAAAGAACTAGAAATAAGTTTCAAAATTCGATTTTTTAGAATACGAAAATTATATAAGAAAATATCTTGTGTAAATGTATTGTGCCATAAAATTATTTCTGTGCAAAAAAATGAGCTACTGCTACTCGTATGAACCGTCAATGTCCTTCCTTTATATTTCATACATATTTGTTGCAATTTACCAGAATTCTACTATTTTCTTTCTTTCAATTTATGCGGTCTGATGTGTTAGTAACACTTTAGAATTTGAAAGCGAGGAAAATATTTGACATTTATTAATTAACCCATTTGCAGCGGAATATTCCGAGCATCAAATATCACCACACTACATAAAGTGAAAAATATGCTTCTTTCTACGTTTTTCCTTTAATATCATGTAAGCTTTTAGTAAATAAATATTTCTGTCCCATTTTCTCCTTTTTTTGTGATCAAGGGAAAAATATAAAGTTAAAATATACTTCCGGGATACGGACCATTTTTCGTTCTGGAGGTCCGATGCAAATGGGTTAAATTGTAATGTAGACTTGAAGAATTGTCTCTATTCACCTTTTATTCGCTAATTGATCTAAACCGCTGAACTTACACGCCTGAATCAATTATCCAAAGCATCGTAAATAAAACTGTACACATTAATTAAACGTACGTTTTCATGAAACCATCACATATATATCACATACACATTATATAGAAATTATCATTAAAAACCTTATTACATGTGCTTACCACATTTCGAGAGGAAGGAGGTAATACTCGTTGTCTGATAACACACCGCTCGAACCTCGGACCGTCGTAATGCCGAAATAATGGTTGGAATAATGGTCCTAGCATATCGCAAAAGAACACTGCTAGTCCTTGAATCATTTAAAAAAAAAAAAGAACCGCGGCACGTTTTTCCGTCATCTCGTAATTCTTGGTTTCCCTTTTGATCGTTAATTTCGTCTAGATATTTTCCGTGCTCTCGAAAAGGCGACCGTGTGTGCAGGTAATCACCCTTGACAGTCTTGGAAGACAGACGGGGTACCTTTTTAACGAGTATTACGTTAATTACAACCGGTACCGCGGCGGTCATTAAACTCTTCTGTGCCGATGCAGTCGATTTCGCGTCACTAATGATTTCTTTGCCTCTAACGGCATCTAGAATGTTGATCGCTCGTTGTCTGGCATCTGTCTTCTGTCACGCCTACAGAAACTAAGTAAACGTTGTTACTTTGAACTTTAAAGCTGAGTTTACACATTTTCATTTTGGACGATCATCGCAGATGATTCATCCAAAAATATTATTTTCATCCGCTTTTCACCCAAAGTGAATATCTGGACTCCTGAGCCAGAGTGTATTAAGTCACACTTATCAAACTTTAGAGGAGAGCATATTAAAGGTGTAAAACCTTTGTAATGTTGGAACCCTTCGGTATGAATACAACATGAAACAATCGCTACCTTCGAACTATTGAATGGGCTTAAGATGGTGAATATTGCGTTAAGTCTCCTATGTGCTGGACTTTATTTTGTTTGGCTCGTAACAAGATATGGACTTAAATATCATTTTTACACCACTATATTAAAAACTGAACGACTCAGAACGAAATAATACTTACCGTTGGAAAGAATAAAAAATTTGATGCGGGAAACATGTAAAATGTCATGTTCCAAAAAAAGTGGACTTAATACAATTTGACTCTGGAGTCCATACATGGATTTGGTCGATTCTTACTATTGTTGGGACAGTCCTTTGCGAAGAATTTTAATAATAAATGAGCGAATGGAATAGGAGAATTAAATGTATTTTTTAATAGAGGAGATGGAAGAACACCATACTCCATTTCAAGATCTATTCCATCAACTTAATAAATTTGGAGAATGTTTCAGAAAAACTCGTGAATTCAACCAGTGAACTGGTATAAATACTCCGGCTTCCATCTTTCACATACACTGTGGATGAATCATCAGCGAGGGTCATCCAAAGTGAAAAGGTGTGAATTCGCTTTAAAGAACACGGACCCGTAGAAGGCGAAGGCGGGTCGTTTCTGACCCATACCGAAATCTCGTTTAAACATTTCATCGAAAGTTGTAGCCTCCGTTTTAGCGTAGGCTTAACAGTAGTTAAATCTAAGACTTAAGACGACTTCAATAAACACAGCTCGCATAACCAGACTAAATGAATGGAAATACTGCTGATCTATTCGTACATCCACGAGCAAACTTAGCTTCCGCTAGGGGAAAAAGTGGCGTTGGAGAAGGGTCTCTTAAAATTTGGTATTGGGAATTATTGAAATTTATGCCAAATTAACATTCGATTTAATATTTATTGTAGTACTTGAAATAAATTTACCAAGTGGTAGGAGGTTTTTCTTTTACGCCCCTTTTTTCCCCTAGTGGAAGCCAACTTTGCTCGTGGGTGTACATAGTATCGCAGTAACCGCAAATGCGTTACTGTTTCCTCTGTATTTCCTATTTTTTTCATAACTTTCTAATAAAGTTTTGAACGACCTGTGTTTATACAGGGTGTTTCAGCTAACTTGATCACTCTGAATCATGACTTAACGGTACACTTTATGAAAATTTCGAGGGGTGGAACTTAACTGGCATCAAGGGGCACATCTTATAAGGTATGTGCTTTTTTTGTAGATGGAGGCATTTCAGAAATTTCAAGGTCACCTTGATTTTTTCAAAGAAATGACCTTTTTTTGTACCATAGATCGATAGAAAATCAAATTCTGAATAACAATGTGTTGTCCTTCATACGTTCTAAACCTAATAGTTAACGAGATATTTACAAAATAATTTTTAATACGTAGGTACTTACTATCTGGGAGCTACAGCTGATGCCCCCAACTTTAACATGTATGACGATTTCAATACAGCGATTATTTTATAAATATCTCGTTAACTATTAGGTTTAGGACGTATGAAGGTTAAGCCATTTTTAAACAGTATGTGTTACTCTATCGGTCTATGGTACAAAAAATAGATCATTTCGTTAAAAAACATCAACGCAACCTTGAAATCTCTGGAATGCCTCCAACCACAAGAAAGTACGTGTACCTTATAGTATGTGCCCCTTGATGCCATTTAAGTTCCAAATGCCAATTAAGTGCCATTAAGTCATTATTCGAGGTGATCAAGTTAGCCGAGACACCCTGTATAACAGTTTTTTCTTCTTTCGACCTACAGAATATACTATTTGGCCGTTAAAACCTGGGCACCTTGTATAGTAGAAAGTTAAAAATCAATCGAAAAATCCTAAAAACCATGCTCTGATGCTGCGACTGCAGACCTTGTCGCAGACAACTTAAAAGACCACCTAAAATTACCTAAAAAAAAAGTTGTTCATTTTCGGTACTAAAAGCACACCTTTCAACCAACTCGACTTTCACAAGGAGCTCGACTCATAAAAACGATCTATTCAAACAAAAATAATTACCATTCTGATTACATCATGTCTTCAGTAGCAAAGAAAAGGGGGTCCACTGTCGCCGACACTGGCTATTCAGATTGATTCCATTAAATTGCTCGTATGATCCACATGTCTCTCGTCGCGGCCGAAGGGTTAAAAGCTTGATTTAAACAAGCGTGAAAAGGATCGTGAAAGAACGGCATTAATTAAAAATGCATGCGTCTGTAACAGGACCAGAAACCGGGGCTTGTTATCGTGAAACGAGTCACCCTGGCTCCGGTAACCTCTCCTCACCCCCTTTCTTTCTCTCTCCTGGCATTTCTAAGGGTTCTACAGGAGTCTCTCCTTTCCCTTACCCCCCTTTTTTTCGTCGTCGGTGCGGCTGGTGCAGCGGCCGGTGTTGCATTTCGTGATCAACGAGGAGCACTTTCGGTGCTCGAAGGGAGACACACCGGGAGTACCCTTTCAGTCAGAAGGGGGGAGGGCCCTGAGTAGAGGGCGTTGGAAATCGTGCTGGAGGAGGGAACACCCCTTGCCAATGAAAGTCGACACCTCGTCGAGGAAACAGACTTGCGGGGCTTTTGTGAAGATCGCGCGTGGAAACCCGTCAGTTTCGGGGAACTGCATCATCGTGGAGGTTCATGGGGTAATATCGCACCCAGGAGAGTCGATCAGTCTGCCGCTCGTGTTAGCCGCGTTCCATACGTCGATTGTTTTGCCGTTCAATGCGATCACCGCTGTTTAAAAAGTGATTCCTGTTTCTCACCGACGATCAGAGAGACTTGCTTGTGTTATTGGGTAATACGTAATATCGAGAAAGTCTGCGTTTTTTTTCTAGTGTTCAGTTCTTGATTGAATGATTAGCCTCTTGTCTTAGGATTTGTTTGTCGACTACGCTGGTTGGAGTTACTTTATTGTTAGTGACGATATATTTTTTTTATTTATTTATTAGCATCGTAACAACTGCCAAGGGTATTCGCGACAAATAATATATATCTGGATCCCAGAGCCAGAGTGAATTTAGTCACACTTTTCACACTTTAGAGGAGAGCAAATCAAAGATGCGAAAACCTTGTAAGTTTGGAACCGTTCGCCAAGAATTGAGCGAGAAACAATCGGTACCATCGAACTATTGAATGGATTTAAGACAAGTCCCTACATGTAGAATTGACGATCATTGCATTAATTTCCCTATGTGATGAACTTTACAATGTTTTAAAAATATGAACTTAATATCATTTTTAGACTATTATGTAGCTATATTAAAAACTACACGACTCTGAATGAATTAATGTTTAGAAAGACTGAAATATTTGATACAGGAAACACGTAAAATGACATTTTTTTCAAAAGTGGACTGGCTCTGGGGTTCAGACATGTGAGATATGTACTAGTAGTGGTCACACCTTGCCAGGATAGGAGCTAGTGCCGCCTATTAATAATAATCGAGAGCTGCATCCTCTATTGGAACGATATTAAATAGTGAATTACGCTTACAATCTGTGTATATCATACTGCACAATAAAGTCAGCAAACTTACAAAAATAGCATATATTACATACCTGTATGTAGTATGTGTCAAGTTTATAGATAATATTGTATAATTATATGAGAGCCGCAGTAGCGGCCTAAAGATCTGTATGTTGTAGGGGAATGTTGCCGAATTTGGACCATCGCCTAAGTTGGATCACTACTGTAACTTGTTACGTGTAAGCAATTTTCGCCGTATGATAAACAATATGTGTTGCTTATATATTAAGTTATCTAATGCAGTGACCACTATCATGCACATATTATCTATCATACGGCGCGAATTGCTCACACACGACAAGTTACAGTAGTGGTCCGACCACGGCGATGGTCCAATTTCAGTAACCTTCTCCTATATGTATAGATGATATATTCTCTTAGATTTTAGACACATGTAATGCAGTCGTTATATATACATATAATGAACCGTGTTTACGTTAAATTTGCAATTACAATGACAATTCTCTCAAACAATCAATTCGTTTTCGTATATGCGTTGGTTCTATTAGCATATCCTTCATGGTAACAGCATTTATAGATCTGAAGTGGTTAACCAGTTTGTTGCAGTTATATGTATAACAGGTGTCTAAGAGAAATCTGCGTGTTGCATTCCTCGCACAATTTCGGTAGTGATTTTTTCATTAGGTATCCATGTGTTGATGCCAAGGAAACTATGTTTTTAGTGTTCAAATTTTGATTGAATTATTAGTCCCTTGTCTTACGATTTGTTTGACGATCACATTGGCCTGAGATGATATTGTTATCAGGGAAATAGCATCACACTAACATTTAAGGAAAATGTATGATATTTTGGTTGTTACCCCCTTGCTTTATGATTTTTGTTATTACTACACTGGACGGAGCTACTGTATTGCTAATCGTTCTGCGGAGGCAGAAGAAATTCTGTGTTCATTTGAAGTTTACTCTGAAAATTGTACAGTGGTACCAGGGAAATAGTATCGCGCTAACATTTAAGAAAAATTAACACTATTTGAATGGGTGTCTAGAAGAATGTTACAAATTTTTCGAAAGTTGGTTTTCCCTGCAACAAGGGCCACTGTGATGTAGAAGATGCTTTGGCAAAGTTTCTAGTACTCGAGAATGGCAATGGAGGTCAGCAGCTGCAGAGAAATAGAGAATGAACAATGATGCTACAGCGAGCAATGGATTGCTTGTACGTTTTCCTGTAAATTTCATGAAATGTAACATACGCCCTCCTTTTAGACCTAACCCATTCATTTGTGTTTATTAAGCTTCGGGAAGGCGCACTTCCCAACGCGCCATAGAAGCAGATGCATCGTGAACTCTGTTCACGTTGTAATTTTAGTTCCATTATTTTGTAATTACAAGTTTTTATTGTACCATGTAATTTACATTGTTTTATTGTACCATGTAAAGTATCTAATATAGAATGTAAAATGCAGACAACCGTATACACGTTTACACAGTACAAATTATACAAATTTTTATTTATTCACTGGGTGACAATGAATCGTTTTGCCATAAAGTGACCTGTGTTTATTGACAATGGGATGATGTAATCTAGTCAAAGGCTTTTCTAACGGGACGGGGCTTAAATTATAGGGATCGATGAGTATAAATAACATGTGAAATAGTCGGTATTAAATATACAGGGTGAGTGAATAAGTACTACTATCTAAAATAACTCATTAGGGAAGAGTGGGGTAATTACGAACACCTATGCAAAAAAACAAACAAAACGAAAGCTATTTGTTTATTACTTATAATCATAGTTAAACTATTCATCTACAAACTACAATATCCAATTTTGGAAAAGTTATAATAAAAATAAACTCTTTAGTCAAAAAACAAAACCCTTCGTGTTCGTGGGGTTATCACGAACAGAGTGCTAATAAAAACTAATTATCACACTAGGTGCACATAAAGTTTCTGGTTGCGCTTTCACTACTACTGCATTTTTCATTTGCCCATAAGTTACATTTGTAACACATGATCCAGTCTTCAATAGCCCCCATCCAGTGTGTTCGCCAATACACCACGACGTCAAAAAATAAAGAATAGATTATTTTAGAGGTTAAAATCAGACGCCAGACTGTATTGTGTTATACGGGGTGTCATGCAACTAGTAGTGCAACCGGTTACTGGATGATTCTACGTGAAAAAATATGTCAAAAATATCAAATAAAGTTTTTCATTCGAGATTTCGTTTTTGAGAAAATCGATTTTGAAAATTAATCAATTGCACGCGTTTCCAGAATATTTTCAAAGTCGATTTTCTCGAAAACGTAGTGTTAAATGATAAAATTTTATTCTATAGTTTCGACTTATTTTTGTATGTAGAATCACCCCCTGTCCGATTGCACCACAAGCTATATGACACACTGTATAATTATCACGTTAAGGGTAGAAGGCCATTTTTTAATCGAAATTCGAATGACATAATTAAAGTTTACTGAAAAATTGACGTTTTAATATTAAGAAGACTTTTTTACTTTTACTTACTACTATTGTTTATGATACATAACGTTATAATTACATTATAATATTGTAATTTTATTATGTTGGAACGTATCTGTTGGTTCAAATTGTTATTGATATGCTGAAAAGCTCTGAGACCGTCAAAGCTCCGTTATTTTCTAATCGATGACGCCTATGATCTTAACATCACTCAGCAGTGAAGTGACCTGTTTCTATCAGAAGCCTTCCAGTGGCTCTGTGCCAAAAGGTAAGAGGTTTAAACCGCTAATTATTCCAAAACCCACTTGATACGTTAAGTAATTAACCGCGTATACACTTTTTACGTGTTGCAACAGGAATACTTTAAAATAATAGAAATATAGTTACAGGGACGCACCCATTAAAATTCACTTGCAGTTTGTTTAAACGTATTATTATTGAAGTCACGTGGAAACTGTTTAACCTTATTATCATTAGTATCTAATTTATTTGTAAAATTCTTTAAACTTATTACTGTTCTCTAATTCACTTACGAATTATGTACACTCATTATGAATTTCTTAATCAATTACCGCTGAAAGCACATTTGAGTGCAGAGGTAAATGTACGAAATTGAAACTGATTATATTGAAGGATACTATGTTGCGTATAAATGATCTACACAATGATTCGGCTAAGTCTTTATTTGTGTTATGAACAGACAAGATTCGTTCACGAACTGCTCTCGCTGTCGTCGGTAAAACAAGTGTCCTCCTTGACGCTTCGTCTTTTCGAGGAGCTCGTCAAAAACCCGGAAGTTATCCTAATTGGTTAATGTAGCGCGTCGGCATTAACCAATCAGGCGCTTCCTAATCGTCCAATCACGCCACCTATTCCTTGCGCCCTTAGCGCGCTTCCTTCGGAACAGGGGTGTGACTTGGCGGGAGTGAGACCCATGGCGGAAGTTTGGCAACGCAGCGGAATTTCCTCCGGACCCCCAAGGCGCATGACGTGGCCGATCGCCGGTCATCTGGCCCCGCTTCGCAACCCTTCGGAAACTCGAGGTTTATGACACCCGCATAGCTATTGAGGCCCCTAACGAAAGTCTCTAAAGGCAAAAATGTGCGTCGTCTAAAACTGCAATTGAAAGCGGAAAGAAAACGGCTTTCTCAAAAATAGCTCTGCTGGTGCTGGTATCATAAAACTCGCCAACCATTTACACGCCAAATGTTCTTTCTTTGTACGTGCCGTTGGCCGCTACAATATGGAGTCACTTTTTGTTATGTAATTATTATATCTGATGTGTTTTACTTTAATGCGTGTTGAGCTAACTTCTCAGTATTTACTGTCAACTCTTTCAGTCAAATTTCAAAATTAGAGGGGAGTGATATATGGAAATTAAAACATTTATAGAAAAATGGAGACACTTATTAAAATGTTAAAATGTTTTGAAAGCATCAATTCAAAACTTGATATACAAGGTGTTAAAAAAAAGTCTAAGACTTCATGTCTTATGTGAGACATGTCCAATCAATTTAGGTCCTGAAAAAATTCCTTTCGGAGTAAAATTAACTTTTCTATTTACGACCGTTCAAGGTTGTAGTGGGAGTCACTTCCTGAGATAGTGAATGTAAACAGAAAAGTTGATTTAGTACTATTATACGTTGACTCAAGGTTGTATGACAATAGACAATATAAGATACGCAAGGAATATCTGAAAATATGCGTCAATCTTAGATTCGCAGATGCCAGTTTTGTATTGAAATGAAAGGAAGACATATGGAACATCGGTAACCAATATGAAAATTCTGTATTTTTTGTCGAAAATGTCACAATAAACTTCTGTTTTTCATAAAAAAAATTTTAGCACATAAGTATGTTGATTAGGAATTTTCACTAAATATAAGAAGTCTGAATTTATAGAAATTATACAGACTGTTAAAAAAAAGGATCAATGTTCTGGAGACTTGTAGTATAATTTCTACAAACTTAGACTTCTTATAATAATGATATAAGTAACTGTAATATTATTTTTCTATGCACGACAATGTGCAGTTTACGTTCGAATTTTATCGAACTCGTGACTTTAGCTTTACCAAAATTTGATTGTCGATATAATGAACCCATTAAGTTCCAAGTAGTGAAATAAGGCGATTTTTACACATATAATTATTTATTACTTTTAAAAGTGTATAAGAAAGAATATAAATCCTACTATCAAAACAAATTTTGTATCGGTGCTTTTTGTGTAACAAAATGTTGCGTTTATGCAACTTCGGGTAATGTTTTACTTAGACAGAAATAAAATAACTTACATTTTTTATATTTCGGCAAAATAATATATATTATAATACTAGACACCGTATTATAGAAGCTCACTACATGAGAAAGATACACTAAAAAATGTCCAGGATTTGAAGAAAAAATTGGTTTATCATAGTACTATAAATACTTAAATTTCTGTAAATTTCAAAACTTCGTACGATTTAAGTGAAAGGAGAACTAGCGACGAAAAAAATATTAAGCAAAACCTTGAGATATTCTTTCATAACTGCAACACGAAAGCCAGAATTCAATAATGTAAATTGTCCGAAAAAAATTGCAAGCGAAATGTTGCGTTAACGCAACGTTGGGTCGTAATGGGTTAAAGAATTAGGAATAATTAGGAACCAAGTCGATTAACGATAGAAACAGTGAAATTATTTTGAAGTTCTCGTGCCCTGACACAAAGTAAGCTCTAAACCATCCTGAAAAGATTGCCTTTGCTGCGTTGAAGGTGAAATTATTCCGCGATTAAATATTCCTTTGTGAGTTCCAAGGTAAAGCTATAATCCGTTTTAAGTGTGTCTTTAAAAGGGCATTTCAAACGAAACGTCCTTTCGCGGCTCGCGGCTTCTATTGGACACACAAGTCTTGTTATCTCCGGGGCGAAACGTGGACAAATAATACACGTTGACACTTTTCCTTGGTAGCTCTTGTCCCCTTTTCCAACCGACACGTGTTTTCCTCGGTCATCGAGCCACGGCCTCGTTCCACCTCCGCGCCGTCCGTCTAATTCGTTTTCACGCTGTGAAATTGGTTCGTAATATTACGCTGACTGACATCTTTCGATTTGCATCTTTTCATTTATTCTATTACCTGTGAACTGTGAACTAATCGCGAATTTAAGGCCAACTACTGATTCACGATTTCGGTCTTAATCATTAGAGGGTGGATAGGCTTTTTCGTGACTTTTTATATTTTCGTGTTAGAACTTTTGTATACTTGTTATACTACGAAATTACTTATACTTGTTATACTATGTTATACTACGAAAAATAGACGACCCCTCTGAAACCTAAAAATAGGCTTCCCGTTCGGTACGATAACGAAAATAGAAAGTTGCGCAGGACCTTTATATGAGTATACAAAGATATCGAAGAATTTATCTTGTATTTTAGCTTTGATGAGAAAACTGGCCATTTTGTACAAACATTATCTTATGAAAATATATGTTGAATTTTATCAGTAAAAATGATAACCTATACACAAGAAGGAATTCTCATGTGAAAAGGATTTTTTTATTGCATTCTTGCTCATATTCAATAATCTCGCCGTGTATGATATATTTGAAAGCAACGTACAACACACAAACATTGATCTTTGACAAATATCTCCAACATGAACGTAGAATAAGAGAGTAATATCTAAAGACTGCAGAAAAAGAGCGACACTTTTAGCTACATATATTAACAATATCAACAGCTGCGACCTGCGGAAACTTAATTCGCAGATGATATTGGAATTCGATGACCGAAAAAAACCTTTTGTATGATATTTTTAAGTAAAAACAGTTTAAAACCTAAAAATAGGGTTCGTATCTTCAATAGGTTAATGGTAAATCGTAACACAGAGGTTTCATTAATCTGACGTTTTAAAGTTTGTCACTTGAAATAGTGGTGGAAGTCTTCAACTGGAACTGCTTTCAGTTGATCTGTCGCAACCAATTAGCCGTTGTCCACTGTTCCAAGACGACAACCTCGAAATTGATTATTTATTTTGGAGGCAGAAAATAGTTACACGGACACAGATGAAGGTAGTAAGGAGCTTCTAGCTTCTGGTACCACAGAAATGTCCTTTTTGGTCAGAAATTCGTCTACAGAGAGCATTCTTGAACGCTGTATCGTGACAATGCTCCCTGTCACACTGCATTTTCCATGAACGAATTTTCTGCCAATAAAGATACCATAAGTTGCGGTAACTGACGCAATCAGGGTTAAAATCCCAAAGTCAGAAAATGATCATTTTCGATCTAGCAGCTCTTTTGCGAGTATTTTTACGTAACATACCTTTTCACGTAAAAATCAACTTAATTGAACAATTTAGAGAGCTGCAAAGTTATCCTGACTGGCAAGGAGAGGTCCCCAGGTGTAACGCAGCTTTTTACTACAACTTTAACATTAAATACTTTATAAACTAATGGCCATATGCGGCTAAAACAAATATCATTGGCTTCAGAATTCCAAGATCTATCATTGCGCTAAACCTCTAACCCATTACCGTACATTGACGAATTCGACTTGTGATTAGAATTTCAGGCCGAACATGAATGTCACGAGTGAGATCGTGGTGTTAATTTCGGATCATATATTAGCCACTAGGTATGTTTATGGTCGATATGGAGACTGTTCGGGATAAGGGCTAAAATCTAAACAGTCTCAACAGAAAGGATCCTAAACAGAGAACTCAGCATTTCCGCGCATCAATCTGGCCCGAATTTTGTCGGGCTAAATAGTACGCCACGAGGTTATAAAGTCAGCGTTCCACCTGGGTACATCTCCCTGTGAGTCAAAGTTACGTCCACTTACGGTATTCCTGAGAGTTTGCTGACCACTCAGTATACGTGTCATTCGTAGCCAAAGGGTTAACACATTAGAGAAACAACCTCCAAAAGTAGTAACTGCAAAGAAATCCACGATTAAACTTTAAGGGGAGGTTTCGGATCTTTTGGCTAAAGAATAGGCATTTTTAAGAAATTTTTTCAACAATAAAGCATTTCCATGAAGATGTTCGCCTTTTCAGATGATATTTACTTAAGTTTGAAGAAAAATATCCAATACCATCGAGACAAAAAAACTGCATTATAGCCGAGTTAGAGCTGCTTGTCTGAGAGCGTGCGCGCCGCGCACGCCGATTGGCGAGACTGATACAGCCAAAACGGTATACGTGAAAAAGAAAATCGAGTTATTTTCTGAAAGTATATTACATTTATTGGAGGATGAACTAAAAAAATCATGATAAACTTCATCTTGTGCAAGGACTACGGCTTATCAAAGAAAGGGGTTATGTTTAGGTAACTTTTTTTAAACTCTTGCAGGCCAGGAAAAATACTAAATTTGAATATTTTGTAAATATTTTTAGTTCATCCTCCAATAAAAACGATTAACTTTAAGAGGAAAAAATTCCGATGTCGATAGCTTAATCGATTGAAGAGTTGTTTATCCCGCCAATTCGAAAAATGTAGTTTCGAGAAAAACGCGTTTAAAGTTTTAGTTAAACTTTGTTTGTATATAATAGTAATTTTTTTGAACTTAAGTCTAATCAGTGATACCTGCGCCATACAATAGACCTTCTGCAACCTCGTAGAATTTATTTTCTTCTCGATTTTGTGCATATCGGTCCATTCTTACCTGTTTGCTGGAAGTTGACGCTCGTGACTCTGCTGCCCGCTGTCCGCTGGAAATCTGTATTGATGGCGAAATTCCTCGCTTGAAAACCAATTTTAATACCCAGAATTTCCATAACTTTCATCACGGGAGTATATCCTTCGTTGAAGATACCAGCAGCTAAATATGTTGCCACTTCCACAGTCTTAGAGCCACAATGTAAATGTTTCGAAGCAAATCGCCAGACACACGCGTTGATGCTCTCGTTACTATTTTGCGTGTTACCTGCAGTACATCATTCTAATAAATCCGGTTGAGATAACGCTTCTTAAACGGGTTTCTTGCTTTTTGAACCTCAGGAGCAAGTGAAGGATCATGTTCAAAAGAACTCAGTGTACCTCGTGCTTCTGCGACACGCCACTTGCACTACCTCTTTTCTTCTTCGGGACAATGTACGTGTTCATATTTGTCGTTAGTGGAACATTTATGTAAAAACGTGGCCCAGATTGCTTTTCTCGTGTCCTCAGCAGAATCATGGTGTCTCTTAATTGCCAAGCCGTAAGAACTGCTCACAGTTGTTTGTTGTGTTATACATGCACTCAACTGAACTATAACACAGGTCATAATTCTGAAAACTGACACTGACGCTAATTTTTTTACCGAGTAACATGTTTCTAATACATCAGGTACTACCATCTTAATGTTAGAATTCATATTTATACTTCACAATACCAATAAAACTAGTTATGTGACCCTTGAAGCGGTTGTATACCAGCGCGTTAAATACAGCTAAATCTGTCCAGTGAAGCGTTACGCTCATGTCGCCATTTCCTATTGAAATAATTCGACTTACGAAAAATCCTTTTAGAGGCGTATTGTAGACACTATAAGGATTCAAAAAATATTAAAAAAAAATCGATTTTTTTAACCAAAAGATCCGAAACCTCCCCTTAAGTTTCTCTCAATTAACGTTCTCAATTACATATCCCCCCCTCCCGATGAAGAACCATAGCCAATCAGTTCCTCTTAATCAACAATCCCAGAAATTTCATCCTCTCCTTGATCCGGCTAGTCCGGGCGTCATTGTCTCTGGACGTTTCAATTCGTTCCATAGTCTTCTGCCAGCCTTCGATTATGTTCTTCCCTCGGGATCCGCAGTTCGATAATCCCCTTACTTCCAGCCCTCCTTTGCCTCCCTGTCTCCTTTCGTGCACATTCGTCATTCTCTTCGCGCAGCGACGAACGAAATTCAGTTGCATCCCCCGAGCCGGAAATTACAACGGAATGTCTGTCTGTCCGTTTGGGGCGTATACGACGGGGCTTTCACACGTTAAGAGGCGAGTAGACCGGTTCGTGGTCCTTCGAAAACGCTCTTGGATCCGTACGATAGCCTCTCCCCCCACCCCCAGGGAGTGCCAACGGACGAATAAGCAGTCGAGACGCGCTCACGGTATTTAGACGTTCCGCGCGAAATCATTCGTCTTATTGTGTCGTTGCCTTGGAACTACCCCCTGACCATTTTGGCGGACAATCCGTGCGGGTACCTGGATTTTCGAGTTGGATCTGTTAGCATTACGAACTGCTAATATCTCGGAAACAAAGCTTCAGATTACAAAATGGTAAAGGATTTTTCGATTTGTATTTGCATGAGTAACAACCATGTTGCGGATTGTCCTATCTTTTTGGGACACTCTGTATACTTATTACGTTTATGTTGGAGCTGCGGTAATAGCGCAGAAAAAGTAATATTTGTTTCTTGTTACTTTTATCGTTCATTGTATATATAATACGCGTTGTTCTGCTTGCTGGTCCAATATAAACACTTCCATTATAGAACAATAAATTGTATTTCTGCGCTTACCTCTTATTACCGCTCTGATCGTTTATTGCTGCTCCAACATAAGCGTACCCTTACTCGACAAGTGATTTTTTTGGAAGAATTAGTTTAATACTTCCACGTGACCCAAATGTAGGTGACACCAGAGTTGGGCAAAATGTAATTTAATTATAAAATCCAAATTACAATTACAATGTGATTGCAATGTAATTCCAAGACAATTACAGTGTAATTGTAAAAGTAATTGCAGTTTAGATTTTGCCCAACTCTGATTATTTAAGTACTGCTACAAAATTATTGCGTAAAATTAATATCGCAGTATAATTTTAAACCAGACCAACAGTCTCTCTTAACTAAACACACACACACACACACACGCACATATTTTTGTTTGACAATTTATGAATTAAAAAATGAAATAAAGTGTGTCTGGCTACGTATGGCCTTTTTTACTATGACAGTCAACGTGTTGAAAGATTGTACGCAGCGATGCTTTAATTGACAATATATTGGAATAGTTTTGAAAATAGCACTGATGTTAGTCGTTGAAATGATTAGAAATACGTAAAGATAATCCAGGATATGAAATTGTGGACGAAAATGACATTGTTTCGTCCATTTTGGTTCGGGAGAACAATGACACAGATAAAAAAATGGCGGGACTGTGTATTGGTACGCTGCATTGCAAAGCCCAGAATGCGTCAGGTGCTATTTAAATATTTATTTTTGTTGTTATGCAATTTTCCGTGAATTGAACATATATCTTTCCAAATCGTTTTATTTCCCATCGTTTCGTCACATGTATGAAACTTTGCTTCTCCCAATTTACGGATTTATCTCCCTATTAGTTGACTTGTCACTAAAAACGTATCAATACAAATATAAAATACTGATCGACTGTAATAGGAGATATACGTGTTTTAGACAGAGGATATGTTTTGATTGATTCATGCAGAAATATTAGAGTGCTGCATAATAAATGTAATTTTTGGACTGTAAAGTTATAATGATTATAATTTACTGCAAAATGAAAATCTGTGATCGATAAAAGATACATCTGAATCGTTAAGTTAAGTTGAAGTTTAGGAAGTAAACTGTTTAATCAGTATTTAACAGTTTAATCAGTAATTAATCCAGTGAATGGAAAAGTTAGGAAATTAGTAAACTATTATTGAGACAAAGAGATAATATAAAATTTAAGAAAAGTGTTATTTTTTTCGAACTTAATAGAACCAAATATTGGTGAAACTAATTTTTATTTCACTCATGCTTTTGTGAATTTGCGTAAACTGCTGCACTATACTCATCACAAACTACTAATTTTGTAATACTTATATGGCACTAAATACCCAATTTTTTGTAATGCTCACATTCCAATAAATATTAAATTATTTTTGTATATTTTGCCAATGATGAGTGTGGTTGTAGATTTATTGTTTTCTTTCAATACGGTTAATACATATGTTATATTTGTTTAATATACACTCAATAGTATTATCTATTGTTAATAAGTGTGTAAATAATTCTTGTAGTGATCATGCTAACTCATAGTAGATAGAAAAGAAATTGTTTAAATAGAAATCGATTATTGGTCGATGATAAGTTTTACTTCATAAATAATTTCCTGACTTACCGATTTGGTTAAAAGAGGTACATATATATTATTTCTTTATATATGTATTCTTTCAATAAATTGTTCTTTTTTTCTATAAATTTTTTTTCTAAACCGGATAGTTTCTGGGATATTAAAAATCAGTTGCGAATAAAAAAAAGTATGTATCAAATATTTTTTCGAACGTAGTTATCACACTGGATCGATTCGACCCCAGCTAATTTTCATTCAGCTGCTATATAAAACTATCTTTTAAATTATGATCCTAAAATTCTGGGATAAAGTTTGAACATTGCAGAATATATCTTCATTGTAAAAAAAAATGACGTTTAAGGAGCACGTTTAAAAAGTTCTTGAAAATATTTCCGACAAAATGCTTTTTTATGATTCCTGGAATTAGTACTACACTACATGGCAGCAGTAGTACCATTGCTTATTGTATCTTTCAGATATTTTACTTCAAAGTTACATTCTGAGTCAATTTGACCCAGTGTGACAAACGAAGGTTAGATAATAGCCCTTGTAAGTAAAGTTGACTTTTGTGTCCCCTTTGTCCTGTGATATTTGTAAAAGTTTGCTACGGGTTTATAATATGCATATAAATAGTTTACTTTTTTGTTTCGTATTGAATAAAAACCATAACAATTTCTGCATTACAACTACCGTAAGAGGAAGAATATTATATTCAGACATCGTTAGAAGCCATTGGTACGATATCCTTTCTTAAATGTTCAAAACATCGATTACCCAAGGGACCTATGAACAGAAAGCTCATAGGGGATTGAAACGGCTTGGAAACACTTAACAGAGGAAGATAGTGCACGTTGAGCTCTAATAATTCGAAAATATAACATGTATTACATATTACGGTACGAACCTTCTTATCTGCTTCACATTCATAGATCCCTCGTGTGACCGAATTTCCAACGACTAACACAAGCAAAACGCTGGGAGGCCGTGTTATAATTATTAATGTTCTCCAGGGGGATTCGCGAAATCGATTTCTTCGTCGCGAAGAATCCTTAACACATTAAGGACCGCAGAGAAATCTGTAAGACATACGCCTGGGACCGCACGTTTTTGGGCAAACTTGTACATTCTAAAATCACCATAACTTTGTTATTTATGAAGCGTTTTTTAAGTGACATCTAAAGACAGCGTGTAAAAAAGACGGGGTATTTCGTGATCCATCCGTAACAGACGGGACGCGCAACACGAGAAAACTCGTGAGCGGTCCGTAACAGATGGGACGCGAAACACGAGAAAATTCGTGAGCGGTCCTTAATGTGTTAATAATCGTCCAAGAGGTATTCGCACAAAGCTGAGACATTTTCTCGAATATATTCCTCTTCCTCGATACGCGGAAAAATTCCACGATTCTCTTAAATCGAGTTTGCGAAATTCATCGAGTTTTCTGTGAAATTTGGATTACGTTATTCGATCTTACGTGCTTGAAGGGTAACGAAATCTACTTGGTGACTCTTTGGAACTCGATTCCGATGTTAATAGAGAAAAAGGAGCAGATCGATTCATAGTGGAATTATGCTTGAAAGTAGCTGAAGAAATTGAGAGCCAGTTTTTCGAACAATCTGCATTTAAAATGCATTGCGTGGAATATATTATTTGAAGGTAATTATTTATGTATTACTTTATAAAAAATTCATACGATGTATGAATATACAGAGTGTCCCACGATAAGTGCCGTTTCCTATAACTACTGAACGGCAGGTGATAGGTCATAAATCTAGGGAGACTTGTATCATCATTTTTTATGTAGAATGTTACTGTGAAAAAAATTGTTTACTATCAATATTTCAAAGTCATACTAAGGCCACCCCGTGGTTGTTTTTTTTAAATAGAATAGTATATTTTTGTTTTGGTATTCTGAAAGTACAGGAAAAAATAAATTTCGAAATAGCCTTGAAACAATTCAACGTCGTAAAGACGAATGACAAGGATGACCTTAATATGACCTTGAAAAATTGGCGTTAAACAATTTTTTTCACAGTGACCGTCTAATTAACTTTAAAAAACACTTTACCTAAAAAGTGATGACAAAGGTCTCCTTACATTTTTGTCCTATCACTTACCATTCAATAGTTGCAATATTAAAAGGGCACTTATCGTAGGATATCCTGTATAATATGTACGAACATACAAAGATACATGCAACATGTAAATGAATGAATCGTCTATTCATGCATTCTCCATCTCCATTAGCCTTAATAATCATTTAAATTAAATCTTTCTATTATTATTGTTTAACTATTGTTTAACTATTGTTTAATGCAGTTCCAATGTCAATAGCGGAAGGAATTTAGATCTGCGATTAATATTTTCGACCGAAAGACGGTATTTGTACACCTCCTTGGAGAATCAGTTTGGAGATCAGGAGAATTACATCAATGCAAAGCATCAGTATACCGAGTGTTTCCTAATATATGGAATGATTATAGTAGTGGATTTAGAACATAAAAGAAAAAGAAAAAGAAGAAGAATTCATATAGACGTAAAAGTCAGAAATGAGTATTCGTATTTACACTAGCGATAGTAAGTATCAATTGACAATGCTGCTTTCAGTCTAAAATGTTAATACTGTTATTTATTAAAATTTGAACTGTAAACTATTCACAAATAACAAGTTCACAGTAATATGTAACAAAATTAAGTCTTACCTCGATTTTTCCACAAATGAAATTGAAACCATTGATGATAGAAGGGTACATAGATTATGTCCGTTAAAAACATCAATCTGAACTTGAAGGGTACATAGATTATGTACCCTTTTTTCGTAAATCGTCTACATCGACTTAGGTATTTGTTATATACAGGGTGTCTCAGCTAACTTGATCACCTGGAATAATGACTTAATGGTAGAGTATCAAATTCTGAGTAAAAATGTGTTGACCCTCATACTCCTGAACCTAATAGATAACGGGATATTTACAAAATAATCACTGTATTGAAATCGCTGTATTGAAGTTGAGAGACATTAGTTCGAGCACCTATAGCTTTCAAATACTAAGTAAGTATTCAAAATTATTTTGTAAATATCTCGTTAACTATTTTATTATGTTTAGTACATCTGAAGGTCAACACATTTTTACTCAGAATTTGATACTCTATCGATCTATGGTACATACAATAGGTCATTCCGTTAAAAACATCAATCTGAACTTGAAATCTCTGAGATGCCTACACCCACAAAAAAGCACGTACTTTATATGATGTGCTTCTCTGAAAATCTTCGTAAAGTGTACCGTTAAGTCATTATTCGAGGTGATCAAGTTAGCTGAGACACCCGGTATATATATAGCATACAAACGACATGTTGTTTCTCTAATGTGAACATTATGTAGATAGTGTTATACTGCCGCACGATCTTGAAGATTTCCGCAGCGTTGTGCAGCAGCTCGCTTTGACAACCAAAGACGCTTTCGTGTGTTACACACGGAGGTGCGCCCAAGCAGTAGGCTTGATCTCATGATCAGATATACTATACAGGGTGTAACAAAAATGTTGTCCGACCTGGAAATGGGGCACTCGGGGGGTGAATTGGAACAAGTTATTCCTTAGCAACAATGTAATCTGAGGCTTCGTTACCGAGATATTAACGAAAAACCCCGACCAATCAGAGCGCGAGTTTGCCAGCCGAGTTCCCGCGCTAGCGGTGGCTATGCGCTACGCTTGTACTACGAAGCTCCGAACAAGTAGGTCAGCATGCATCGCAGGAAACTGCGTATAATAGCAAACAAAAAAGACGTAACAAATATAATCATATTTTTTATCATCTGTCGTTTGTTATTTAAAGACATGAATGAAATGTAAATGTAGGCAAAGTATGTCTAACGTAAAAAGACGAATGCACATTTACTTTTTTTTGTAAATTCCTTTACTATGTACTATTTTGTAGATATAGAGATCTTCTTGGCGTTCCAGCTAGAGAAATAATTTCTTTATTTCGTTATTTGTGAAATTATTGGATCTTGAACTTACCTATCGATAAGCCGCAATCCGGCTTCGTTAGCGCTCTAGTCCCATACGGACCCTTTTACTGGGATCCTTTCCTGTTATGTTATTTAATTTAACTAAATTACGAAAAGGTAAATATTGGAATATTCGAAACCAAAGTTACTCAAATTAATATTCAAACATAAAATTTATATTCTAATTTTATATTCAAATTTATATTCTAATCGTTTAAAGGACACGTTATTACACTTTTAGAAAAATTGGTTTTAATTGTATTACTTTTCATTAAGTAATATTCTAATGAAAACTTCGAAGTCGATTTTCTCGAAATAGCGTTTTGGCGTATTTGCCCTTCTTCCATCTATGGCCTAAATTATACCATTTTCGTAATAAACAATCCACTTGTCGAAATAAGAAACAGTTATTTTTTCTTTACTATTTTTATGTTCTGAATCCACCACTGTAATACTTATCACATACCACGAGAACACCCTATAGAAAAGCACGGTAGAGAATCGAATATAGGAAGTTTCGATTCGAATTAAATATTCCGACACTTCCTTGGGCTGCTAATTACCGTAAGGACTCGAAGCGTCGCGCGAAATAAGGGACATCTAATTAGCATTGAAGTCGGAAGAAGACTGCGGCCAAGTGAGAAAGTCGAGAACTTGTACAGAAATTGCAACTCTCGCGAGAGAGTGGCGGTGCATAATTAGTGGGAGAGACAACGCAGAAATCTGAATGGCTTTGTACATGAACAGTACAAAAGCCAACGTTGTTTGGTGAACAACATTAGCAAACAAAGAGTTAATACATCAGCCACCATATTTCACGGTACGCAGGCCCGTTCTCTACCTGAAATAAAAGGGAAAATTGTCTGGGACACGATGGTTTACTGCCAGTATTGATTCTTCGAATGTGCACTTCTTATCGCATAATCAGGTTCGCTTCTTTTAGTCTCTTCGGAATCTGCTCACAAACTGATTAGAATCACTCAAAATGTGTCTGGTGTTATCAATGACATAATGAGGTACTAAAGAGAAACGTATATAAGATCTAGGATCTAACGTTACATCCTCATTTTTTTCAAACTCTTAAATAGTGCCCCGCTATTATAACATTGCTTTTCTTTAAAAAAATTGCAAACTAAAAGGTTAAATAATATTTTTTTAACTGAAATAATTTTTATTAAGTGCTCTTATGTCTTCAATATAAGCACCCACAAAGCTCAGTTTGATCGGTTTGTTAGTTCAACAGTTATGACTTATTTAAAAAAGGTTGACACTATATTTCAAACAATTGTAGAATTAACAATTTTTCAAGTTTTCAAAAATCCTTCGAATTACATACATTTGTATGTATACATGTATCACTAAACCCTATAACATAACCAAGTGTCAACAAAATTCGAAATGTTACTCCAATATGTATGTGCCCGATTTCGCGTGGAATGTCCCTAACATATCTCAAAGGAAAGAAACTAATGGTCAAGGTAATGTAAATTAAAATAACCTTCTCGTTCCAGACTGTCGTTAATAAGCAATTCAAGTAATCGATGCGACATTAAACTTCGTTACAAAAAGCAATTACATCCTATACATATTAGAAAGATCAAGCACGATTAGGAGGATAGGCGATGTCCTCGGCGCTTTGCAATGCAAAGTAACGTCACGGCGTGCACATTGGAACGCGAAGAAGATATCGGAAGGAGCCACACGCTGAAAATGGCGGTCACGTGGACTCACTCAACCTGGGTGTGATGCTTGCCTGTATGCCAGGCCCTAGCGGTCATCACAACCTTTTTGAGTGAGCGAACGCGACCGTTTTATCGACCGTGAGTATTCGCCCGAGGAAAGGAGAACTTAAAAGGGCCGAAATTGTCGGGCAGCTCTTACCCCGGAATCGTTCAAGACGCATTCGAAGCAAAGTGCAACGGCAGGGGGAGGAAAAGCCAGCGTCGTGATTTTCGTGTAGTTTGTGTGGTGTGGGGACGGGGGGGGGGGGAGAGAGGGAGAGAGAAAGAGTTTAATTCTCTGTGCCGAACGGGCGAACGTTATGAAAAGGTACTTGAACTGCATTCTCTGTATTGTACCGGAGAAGCGCTAATGTAACCGGTCACGCAATCTTGCGGTCGCCCAGCTTCGACAAATGTTCTATGGGGGTTTTTCATCGGGAAATTATTTGACTACGACCTTTACTGAAGTATTACACTGTCGTTGCGACAGATTTTTTAATTGATTCTGTTTTGAAAGTGTGCTTCTATGGAGGTTTATTTTATTTTACGTGTTGCATATGCTTTCTACATGACAGACATTTTTTTTACTTGTAATGGCTACTCGTGTCTACTTTCTATATCTTTGACAGGTTTACTGTCAGACAATCGCGTAATACAATTCTAAGGAAGTTAAAGGAATTTTGTCGTCAATGAAATAGGGTACATTTCCCAATTACTGCCAGTGTCCCTAATAGTGCCACTTTATTTATTTTACTTAATAATAAACGTGACGTATACAAAATTAGGTAACAAAAACTTTTATTATTAAATTGGAACTTTGATTTACATAAAAATAAAGAAATGCATGTACTTGTACGTACTTAGTATCTAAAAATTAATGTTGACAAATGAAAGTGAAATTTGAGAGTCGAAAAAGCGATTATATATGTAAATAGGCAGTGACGGTGAAACCAAAAGAGAGACGTAATTTTGCTGTGCAACTTAGATATATCTATCGTATAAAATGAATTGTTAAGTATATAAGAAGTACTTTAACTTTTGAGGTGACAGTTATGGGGACACTGAGATTCCTCGCAGATTTTAATTGATTATTGATTAATTCTTCATGTTTAATGTATAAAACTATTTTTTTTTAATGAAAGAGATGGTAAATAATATTATGTTCCAAACTGAGACGATTTTCAGGTTACACAACACGTAGGTTCGCTAGAATCTCAAGGTGGCAGTAATTGAGACATATACCCTACAATCTTTAAAAGCTAGATTTTTCATGTAGCTATTGTTTCAATACCTTCGAATTTCATACATTCTAATTAACACCTGACAATTCGCAATTGAAACATTACAAAGAGACTGGATTATTTAAATATCGTTAGAACATTATCACGTGTAATAAGAAGGGCAGCAGAAATAAAGTTTGGTACAGACTTTTTGCATAAAGATATATATTTGTTTCACAGATTCGTTCTTCGACACAGATAATCGCAGAATGCTCGCTCGGTTGTTTGTCCGAGTTTTTATATAATATCATAATCGAAGGTTCGAGAATTCTCCAGATCTTGTAATACCATGAAAAGAGCTACACATGAAATATTCGCTGTAATACCATGAAAAGAGTTACACATGAAATACTCGCCGCTATTACAATGATCTGGTGAATTCCAGAAAA
>NW_015373958.1:0-1288 GCF_001272555.1 Dufourea novaeangliae | reverse complement strand
CTTTTTTAACTTCGTACGGCCCTTTATATTTTGGAATTAATTTCTTATTAACCCCTACAGACGAATCAACATTCTTTATCATAACAAGATCTTTCTCGAAATATTTCGCAGGTGGTTTCCGTTTTTTATTATAAAAATTTTCATTTTTCCACTGTTCCATTTGAATCTTTCGTGACGCAGCATCTCGAAACGTTTTTAGATCTCTATCTTCTTGAACCATTTCTTCTAATACTAACCTCACCCGATCAGTTATTTCCCCTTTTTGCTCTACCCCAAACAATAATTTACTTGGAGACATCCCAATCGACTTACAGAACGTATTATTTAACGAAAATTCTATCTGATCAATCACCTTATCCCATTTGTCGGGAGACTCGCAGATTTTCGCTATCATCGGTACAATTGTCCTATTAAACCGTTCTATCTGCCCATTAGCACGTGGTGTACCTACTGCAACAAGTATATGTTGGACGCACTCCTTTTCTATAAATTCAACAAAAATTTTGGATGTAAACGCAGTTCCTCGATCACTAATTAAATGTCGTGGCTTACTATATGCACGGAAATAAGCTCGCAAGTGTTTAATTACTTCATCTGACGTAGTCGATTTACACGTGTATATTTTTACAAATTTCGAGAAACCATCTATAACGCAAAACAAATGTTTATAACCAGCACCAGTCTTTTCGAGTGGTCCGAGGTGATCTACATGTATAGTATGAAACGGTAAGTCACCTTTAGGAAGATTATGCAAGTATCCTTCACCCTTACCACTAGGTGGTGTGAACTCAATACACCGTAAACAATTTTTTACATAATTTTTAACTTTTTGTTGCATGTTTGGAAACCAGTACACTTTTCTGATATTCTCGCAGACCTTTTCGACGCCAACATGGCCTAAGTCATCATGACATGTTCGTATAACGCTTGGTTCCATACAACTCGGTACATAAAATAATAATTTTTTATCGCGGTCTTTTCTATACACTAACCCATCTCGAATCTCGTAGAATTTATCTTCGGATTTTTCCAAGTGATCTCGAATTGCACAAATCACTTCGTCGCGGTCCTGACAAATCGATAGAGTACGTTCAAAAGAATTTCCTTCGATAATTAAAATATCATGACAGCGGCTTAACGCATCCACATGACCCATTCGTTTTCCCGGACGATGTTGAATTTCATAATTATAATTCTGTAAAAACATTGCCCAGCGTGATATCCGAGGATTTACAGTTTGTTTACCTAAAGTTAAACGAAAACTATCACAGTCGGTAACTATTTTAAA
>NW_015373957.1:858203-858559 GCF_001272555.1 Dufourea novaeangliae | reverse complement strand
AAAAAAAGATAAGTTCATAGCAATCTTAATATTTTATCTTATGTTATTAAAATTACTATTTCAACTGTGTTTTTTTCTTTTCATATAGAGAAAAGCAAAAGACCATTCGGCATCGTATATACGTGGACCAGCTCCAGCGGTTTTCGTTAGCTGCGAAACTTCTACTTAAAAGTGAGGAAGCGAAATTACAGAATATTTCAACAAAAAAAAGATGAGTTCATAGCAATCTTAATATTTTATCTTATGTTATTAAAATTACTATTTCAATTTTGTTTTTTTCTTTTCATATGGAGAAAAGCAAAAGACCATTCGGCATATACGTGGACCAGCTGCAGCGGTTTTTAGCGGGTAACATC
>NW_015373957.1:769632-855178 GCF_001272555.1 Dufourea novaeangliae | reverse complement strand
GCAGTGATATTCGAACAGGATTTCCAAGGCAGCAGGATGGTAGAATCGTGGTACGGTTTACCCCCACTCTTTTCTAAATATAGCTCACCGTCTCTCGAACGGCCAGCGCACACGGACAGGGCTTGGATATGCTTGTGTGTGCCAGCACGGTGGACGTAAAGTGGGGGTAGCCGGGACGTCATAGTGGGAGACGATGGTACGTCGGAGTGGGAGAGTGGTGGGGGTAAACAGTACCACGATTCTGGCATCACTGGGCTGAATGTGTTCTGTCCAGTGATTCTGATACAGCAGATATTCAATTCCCGCATGTCCGTTATCTGCATGGAAGACACGCCCCTCGCTCACACGTATTTGTCAGAGACGTGTGTACCCTACTCTGTCCCCAGCACGCCCAGGGCCGTAGTACATACGGTGTCGTGTTTAATTCGCATATTTCGTCACAAAACTCGCAGTGTATATAATACTGTTTTTATAAAATATTGCAATGTTTTCAGATACTTTCAGTTATATTCAACTGCACTTCGTATTATACTTCATTCATGATAAATATAAATATTTATGTAAGCAGATAAACCCGTGCAAATACGCGACAAGCATAAGATATAAGAAAGTATAAGTTAAGTTAGTCAGGTTATCAGTCGGGGTCGGGGAGCAAAAATATTAACTCATCGACTGCCACAGTGAAAAAGGCTATACGTACCCAGATACGCTTTATTTTATTTTTAAAGTCATAAATCATTGAAAATGTAAGCGTTTTGTTAATAGAGAGGCTGTTGGTCGTGTTTCAAATTATACTGTAATATTAAATATTACGCAACAATTTTGTAATTCTGGTGTGGAAGGGGGGGGAAACCCAATTTTTTTCTTGTAGGGTGGGGCAAAAGCCACTTTTTTCCGTCCAGGGGGGCAAGTGCCCCTTCCCCCTACTTCCTCAGACTACGCCAATGAGGCCAAAACTACACGGTCGTTTCACACGCATTTTCTTATTGTTTTTTTTTTTCGGTATCACACATTTTTTACTCAGATTGTGCTGCTCACTGCTGTGTAGTCAAACCAATTCTAAACAATGCATCGCATTGCCTTGTCATACGATTTCTATTTCGGGGGAAAAAACACCCGTGTAGTCCTGGCCAAAGAATGTTAAATATCTTTGTGGTGGTTAATCATAGAAATCGAAACAATGGTAAAATAATATGTAAAGAATGTCCAGTTTAAGTATATACACACTATTATGTCTGTAACCAGTGAAAATGCGAAGAAATGTTTCATATGATAGCTGTTGATTTCATGGAATAAACATAATAGAATATTTGAATTTTTTTCTTAATTGTTATTTACACAGATTTTTGTGTCCAAAAAGTCGTCCCAACTACCTGCTTTAAGTCGTAACACAAATATACTTCTCCAATTGAGGTATACTATTTGTACTTTTAAGAAATGAAAGATGATCCAGACTTATGCATGACAGTGTAAATACTGATTACTTAATTATTTAGTTTTACTTAATAGTAGTAAAATAAAGTTAATAGTAAATTATTGAATTTTACTATTTTAGTGCTATTTTACCTCGTGAAACATATCGTTTGAGATATAATAAGACTGCACTAACGAGAAATTAGAATGCATGAGAGAGAATTTAACAGTTCAAGTACTTAACCATTTTTTCTGAGATAAGAGATCCACGGACTGCAGACTTACCTGTAACAAGAAAAGAAAATACTACATTAATTACATTATTCTACGAAAATTACAGGTAACACTATGTTATACTGATTGATATAACATTTTCTATCTTCTTTAGCAAATATTATTTCACTTGAGCAATTTCTTGTGAAAAGTCATCCAATGCAGGCAGCTGCTTGAATTTTTCTAGACAAAGTACGATTAAGAAAAACTCTGTACACGTTTTTCATTGAAATACAAGTGTTAGTTTCATACCATATTTATTACATATTTATTATATTGTATTTGAAGATGACTTTTCAAAGACTCTTTTAGGTACCATCTTTCCGCCGAATATTGTCATCGCTACACAGTATTTCTTTAACAGAAACTTACATGCATCCTTATAAATATTATTTACGAATTTGGCTTAAATTTTCACCTTTCAAGGTACATCGAGGACATAGCTGAATTTGACTGACACGGGACATCGTTAAAGTGTAACATGCCGATTTTAGTGATGTTCGGTACAGAGGTAGAATTTATTTTTTAAAATATTTGATATATATATTTTTTTGTTGCTGCTGAAATTCACATCTAGGAGGTAAAAACATCCTACAAAATTGTGGGTGAAAAATACATTTTACTTAATATCTGGCAAACTACTCGATTTAGAAGAGATATTTGTCAACAAAAATTGTGTGTTTGTTCATAATACCAATAACTGTTTAAATAGATTTTTGAAATACTAAACAATAAACAATAATTGTTTAAACAAATTGGTATTTCCAAAAACTATTTAAGCCATTAGTTTTATTATTAAAAAGCACACAATTTGTGTTAACAAATATCTTTTCTAAGTCGAATAATTTGCCAAATATTAGAGAAAACGTATTTTTCACCCACGACTTTCAGGGCTGTTTTCACCCCTAAATGTGAATGTCAGCGGCTACAAAACAAATTCGTGTCAAATATTTTTCAAAATACTACCCTCTGTACCAAATGGCATAAAATTCTGCGTGTTACACTTGAGTGATGCTTCTTGTGGGACTATTTCTCCACCTTAATTAATGCTAAATATTTCGGACAATTGATTTTATTGTTTATGTTGAATAGTACTTTGAAACGAGTACTGTACACTATGTAATTTTGCAATAAAAAAAGAAGTTACGTTAATAATTTTCGTTCATAAAAATAACGTCGAATATACCTATCAGTAAAATCGCTAATTTTATGTGCAACGACCTAGCAGAAACCTTTTCCAAAGGAATAATCTCAAAGCCTCGTACAATCTCATACTAACGACAAACAAAATAAAATTGTGAAAGCCCCAAAGATCTGAAAGACAACATACTTTTCGTTTATTATATGCATACTTGTACAATTTCTATCACACAATCGCCTATCATTTATCTGTTCAAAGGTAAAAATACCACCTCGACAGAGGTGCTTCGAGAATTTCTATTATTCCCATGTCTATCCGTGCGTGTAATCCACACGCAGAGAGATTTTATCATCGTAACGATCCATATGATCGATCACTGAAGCACGTTTACATACACCGGTAAGCGGCATTGTTTTGCAATTTGATTTTGCAAACGTCTGCGGCTTGCCCATCGTATTGTTACACGCAGGTAGGGGTCAAGTGTCATTTCTCGCGATAAAGTCGGTTGTCAGTGACGTATGGATACATTTCAATCGATCTATGCATTCCTTAAACGGACGATTGTTGATTGCCTCGTGAAATATGCCTAGCCTCGAGTGGCTAGCTCCTTCGTCAATAATCGAATGGTATTAGATCGACACACCGAGTAAGCCCAGATACTTCACGATTATCATCGATATTATGTATATAGGGTGTTCCATAATTATTACGTTGTTGCATAATAAATGCTCGTTTTATTTCAATTATCTTAATTTTTACGAAACTGAGATCACTGAACTTGTAACGTGGGCCCTCTTGAACAGTGGAACTGAAATTTACATGAGTGAGACTGTACAAGTCGCGAGCTACAAGTTATATTAGTTGTAATAAATTCTGTTGTAGGATAGTAACAAGTTTCTTAATTAAACAAATAGTGTTTTACAAGTAAATTTTAATACAAGTGAATTGATTTTCCTCTTTTACGTTTTGAGGTTATGTGCATTTTGATAGAAGAGAATTATTAGTGTCCTATAAACAATGTGCGCGTAGACTGCCAGCAGATTGGCAGCAGATTGGCAGCAGATATTGAGAAAATTTGTTTGCAATGCGTAGCCATTTGTTTCCGCATTTTACTTGAGAATCGTGAAGCAGATTGGCGACAGATTGTTTATAGCAGATCCTGCATCAAATCTGTATCCATTCTGCTTATAAAAGCTTATTACAGGCATTGGACAAACCTGGCTGTGTAGGTTTGACTGACTGGGCGATTAGTACATATGTAGAAAAATTATGTGTGATATAAAAATATTATTAATGTGTAAAATTAAGCGTGCCTTTTTTTATTACAAATGGGTACTTATGAAAATTAACACAAACTACAGTTGTGCATGCTTCTAAAAATTAAGGATCACAAAAGCTTATTACTTCGACAATTTAGCAATAAATAAAATGATCGAAAAAAGAAAATTACCTATCATGACCAAAATATCCAAATTAATAGAATTTTTGTCCCATTTATACCAATGTTTTGGTAGAAATCACTTTGTATATTTATTTCGTACCATTTACTGCATATTATTTTACAGATTCCAGTCTTTTTCATGTTTCATATGCTACCTTACTGTCCTGAAAATGATCAGGGGGGCAGTACGAAACCGTATAGGACTACTATAGCACTATCCCTGACAGAAAGTATTCAATCAAACGAGTTAACAAAAATGAAAAATATTGTATTACCTATATTTAAAAGAATTGACGATATTTTGAAAGAATATTAGAAAATGTGTTCTGGTTAGATACAGAATAATTTGAAATAGACCGAAATATTTAAAACAACAAAAGTCTCATCTGTACATAAGGTTACAAAGTATAATAATATTTTTAATTTGCCAAACACCACCATTGACAAGAATTAAACAATTGAAGACTATTATTCTATTATTCTAAACGTTTAAGAAAAATAAAATTTCCAAAATGTTTTAATACTTCCTCCATTCTTTACTTGCTTTCCAGGTTCTGTATTTCGTAAATAAATAAAGTTAATTTTATTAATAGTACGTATTTCTAAAATATTGTTTCACTCACAAGGAAAGGTTCCGAATCCGAAAAATGTGATATTAAAGAAACTTCGCAGGAATGTAGAGCATATTGAAGTATGCTAGGAACAATTTTCTTCTGCCATAATTCACTCTGAAGGGATGAAATCAGCTCATAACCGGCGTTTGTCGTTTTCTGAATATAACTTTGTAACGGTGCGAGGTAGAACAGAACTTTTAATATAGAAATTCTTCAGTTTTTTATGATATATTACACTAAAAAAGGAAAATTTTCTACGATGCGTCATTTATAAACAAAGTGATTTTTTTGTTATTTTACATATAAATTCTTAACTGTAAAGGATAGAGATAATCGTTGTATCAATGGTTTCTTGAAATATGAAAGTATATAATTTGTATAAAATTTTTTGGATTTACAAAAATAATTTCCCATTTTTATACTTATACAATAGGCAACGAAAGTATTCATACACCCACATAAATCCTAAATAACTGCTAATAAAAACTGTTTATATGCATCCATACGCAGATTTGATTGTACCTAACTATTTATAAAATTACATCTATTCTTAGTTCAGTTAAAGATGACAATGTCATTCAATTTTTTTCACTATCACTAAAAACGTTTTCCAATACATTAGTAATATGTGCAAGAAATGTTTATTTTTTCTTCGATCAAATACTTTTATGTTGGGGGTAGTATCCAACAAAACTTTCCTAATTGATAGCAGAAAGCACTACAATTACTGTTCGCGAGAAAGAATATCGGGCACACACAAGCAGAAAAAGTAAATCTTTAATTGGGAGTGCCGATAATTTACTTCCTGTCAAGAGTAGAGAGAAATTTCTGTTAACCGATCGCTCGCGATCAACCATCGATCGTCCCAACGGTGACCCGTGTGTCGTGTAATTTTCGAAAGTCGTAATGACCTCACGGGCATTTATCGAATCTCCTCTCTTTCTCGATTTCCACTTGTCAATATGCGGAGCAATCCTGTCTTGGAAACTTGAAACATCGAATGAAATGATCGAGATGAGAAATTCGATTTCCTTTAGCGAAAGAGAGTTATAGTTAGGGATAAACCGATACCGTCAAGGTATACAGATACCTTTAGATACTCACAACTTGTATGGAAAAAGAAGTATCGAATATCAACTTAGTATCGCATCAAAAGTATCGACACTTACTGGTATCGAATGAAAACGAATACAAAGTCCGTTTTGTTATTAATATCATCTATATTGACCAGAGTTTCGCAGAATTTTATTCAAGCAAATGTCGAGTCGTTCAGGAAGGAATATCATTCTGTTATAAAAATTGGAATTTCGATGTTTAAACGATTAAAAATGATGAAGTACTTTCTCATCTTATATTCGTTATGGGAACGGTTTATCTAAATAGATAATGAATTTTCCCATCTCTGATATTGACGAAGATAATTAACGAACATTTATTAACAAAATAATATAACTGGATGACAAACACCTTCACATTCATTAGCTTTCATATCGATTACACGTTCCATTCGATATCAGTCCTTTTTTTCGATAGCGAGTATGTATCACAATCGAAAATATCGATATTAAAAATACTCGGTATCAAAACAAAGTATAGATTATTTACTTATATTTACTTGGATCGGTTTAATTGTAGTTATAGTGTGGCATAACATGCTCCACAATGAATTCTTTACGGTATTATATTTATATGCAAGAATCAAATTTTGAAACCATTTCTAAGCTGTTGTTCATTCACATCTTTCAAAGATAGTACGTTGCTGATGTACTATTTGTAGTCACCTGATGAGGTTCAGAAGTTTCATTTTGTTTCATTTTCTTTTTTGTTTCAACAAAATAACTTTTTAAATCAACATTTCATTTTTCACCTCCTTATTTGGAAAGCTGACAAAAACTTATAATTAAAAGAATAAAAAATTTAAAGACATTAAAAATTCATAATTAAAATTCAATTTGATAAAGATTTTGAGATACTAAATGTGTTTTACCTTCGAAATACATACAGGGTGTCCCATTTAAATCGATCCACTCGAATATCTCCAAAACTGTTGAAGATATTAAAAATGTTTCAGAGAAAAGTTAACTGGTAACAGGGAGCACGCTTTCCGATGTCACTAACGTTTTTCTATGTGGACGCATAGAGGTCATATGAAGGTCAGCTTTGTTTTTTTAAATGGAATCTATATTTTTTAACGCACTACTTGATGCTACTCGTTATTCCCTACATAAAGTACTAAGTCACTTATGGCGAATTAGTGCATTCAAAAATATACGATCCCGTTTAAACTAACAAAGTTGACCTTTATATGACCTCTGCGCGTCCACATAGAAAAAAAGTTACTCACATCGGACTGTGAGCGCCCTGATATCATTCAATTTTTGCCTGAAAGTCCAGTTTTGGAGATATTCGAGTGGGTCCATTTAAATGGGACACCCTGTATTATTCAACTATTTAAATACATTTAAAGTGACCGTCCATTAGAATGACCGCGCTAGCCGAAAGGGTTAAAAACGAAAGAAGAAGAATCCATTTCACTGAAAGCAAATCGTAAATAATATTTGATTTAAGGTGGTTCGACCCTGACTCTCTAGTCAATACAGCATCATATTAATAATTGGTATTAAACACCCGCTAATACATTTTAAGAATGTATAAAAGATATATCTATGAAATTCAATGACATTTCCATTGATCATTCTTCATTATATTATAAATAAAAAATATATTTTGGTTAGTCGTATGACTCCACGGTGCTCGTTTCTGGTACGTTTGGCAACGTTGTTTTTGCACGCATATCTATATACATATGTATACGTGGTGCGTGATCAGTTTTCCCGTGCAGTCAACATTTAATATTCTTATATGTAAAGTTAATTATATTCTCGTGCATTACAATGTAGAAAATTAGAATTCACTAAAACACAAAATAAGTAAAATATTTTTTAAGTGTATTTGTATTTCGTGGGTATGACCCTACTTCAGCAACGTTGCCAAGTCCTCCACATAGTCCCAATTACCATCCAATAACCTACATCTCCTGGACTTTATTGTCAAATATCTTCCTGCAATGTTCGGCATGGTACAAGATTTAATTCATTATCAGACAGCTCAGAATTTATACTTTCCGTACCTAGTTTTTAGTTATCATTTCTAGTTTTTGTGAATAGAAAAGATTATACTTCCGGTAAGAAGTCGTAAGACTACCATAAGAGCTGTGTTGAAAACTCAATTTTTGAAAAGCTTGTTCTTATTTATTTCATCGAGTCTTAAATTTTGTTTGTGTGTATTTCGTTCTAACAAACAATCTGTATGAATTTTATTTAATTCTCTAGTCTTTCGAATTTGGCAACGAACCACCTTAACACTAGGTTTACGGGACGCGTCATTTTGACGCATTTCGAATGCTTTCTAACCTCGAAATTCTCTATGTGGTATACCTATCTCTATAGCTATGCATTAATTTCAGAGATCATAAATTGTGTATTATATAAAATAAGTTGTTTTTTAAAGAAAATCTGCGGGTTCGTTGATGCGTGCCGTGGAGATACCTACACGATAAATGCCCGTAAACCTAGTGTTAAACAGATTCGTGTTTAATCGGCTAAGGTCACCCTCACAAGGCGATCCGATCTACTGCACTGACTTTCCTCGTATTTCAATCAGGGAAAAGTTGTCTCGCGCGTTCTACAGTTAACACGAGCGCGGGAAAAGTAACTCGACTGGGGGGGGGGGCAAGGCTTTCGAATTTTTTTATCTAGGTACTTTTTCAATTGTAACTCACGGTTGATTGTTTTTTTTTCAGTGTGTCTCGTCGCTTTGGGAATCGAACACGCATGCGTTCCGGAAGTTCTCTCTCCGCCGCCGGTTGCGACACGGTGGCAAAAAGGAGAACTAATATAACTGAGTATAATTAACGAGACTTCCACTGTCCCGTGAGAACCTGTGTATCTCTGGCGGTATAGATATATGAATAAATCAGTTACCACGGTTCAAATGGCTACGTGGGCCCCGATGGAATTCTTTTTTTCTTCCATTCTTCGCACGTATATCCCCGCGCGAATATGACACACACGCGTGGTTGTGTTTCTTCTGTTCCAGTTTTCAAGGCGTCGTCGTCGGTTGTTCACTGGATCTTATTTCATCGTTCCCTTTTTCTTCCGTGCAGTCTGCGTGTATGTGTCACTTGCGATCGCAAGATGGGAAAATATGGAGATCGTTCTTTTGAATGATTCCATACATTAACACACTGTATACTGATGAGATTTCCAGTGTTTTAGAATTCACAATGGTTTTGTATGCAAAATATACAGGGTGTACTGTTTCAGTCGATCCCCTCGAGTATCTCCGAAATTATTCGTGACACCAGAAAATGTTTCGAATAAAAGTTCAATGGTTTCGAGGGAAACATAATTTGATGTCATGGGTTTTTTGGTAGGTGAAGGCGTAGAGGACATATGAAGGTCAGTTTTATTTTTTTTAATGGAATCGTGTATTTTTTAATGCATCAGACGATGTGTCTAGTCATTCCGTACAAAAAAGTATTCAGTTATTTCTACAAAAAATCATTAGTTTGGGAGATATTTTAATTTCTCCTATTCACAAACTGGGCGTAGCGTTATTACTAGCTAGGGTTTTTCGCGCTAAGTATTAGACAAAAATGAAAGACGAAAAAGTTTTGCAACATTCTGTGAGCAACATAATAACGTGTATCAACATTTTATATTTGCAATATTTTTCAAGAAAGGAAGGCGACCTTCAATCTTTTAAATCGGAATGCTGTATATTTCTTTACTCCATATGAAAGCGCGTGTAAAGACAAATTCATCCATGTGCTATACAATGACCTTCAAGGTCATACATACAAACATTCGCAATTGTAACAAGCTCTCTTTAATTTTTGTACAGAAAACATCTAAAAGTAGTAACTACTTTATTGTAAAATATTGTATCACGATCATAATAAATATTCCTATTTTAAATAAATGTTCAACGTACTTCCTGCACGGTTTCTTAATTCCAACTGAACTGCCCGTGTATTTTTCAAATTTATAACAAGGAAGGAGGCATGTAATTTCCTCTACATTTCTCTTCTTGTTGCTTCTATTGAGAAATCCTTCTTACTAGATACGGTCTGTGAAAGTCAAAAGACCATGAGAGAATATATTACAGTAGCAGACAGAAGTTTAGCACAAGAAAGTGTAATGTAATAGATCACTCTTGTGTTTTACCTAGAGTCTGTGGAGGCTGGACTGGTCGGAAGTAACAGAAGCTACTTTTACCGATGGAAATGTAACCATCAAATCCTTAACATCTTCTGAGGACTTTGTGCTATTAGAGAAATGGGAATCATTGAAATGCTTTATACACTACCATTCATAAAGTTTAGGAACAAGTTAACTAAAATCTTAAAAAGTGAAGTTACGAATTTTTTATTACAATCAAACGCTTGTGTATTATAAGGGCATATAACGTATGTAAAGACAGAAGCAACATAAAAATCCAGAGAAACTTATTTTTATCAAATTTTTCCTTGATTAAAATGACCACCTTTATTTTTAACAACTTCATACAAATGTTGGGCATTCTGTTTATTAATTTTTTAAAAAAGAATTACCTCGTATTCGTTACCAGCGTCCCTCAAAACCTATACACACTAAGTTTCTTCAAAATAAGCTCATTTTTTCAAATTTCGCTTTGCCATATTGGATTCATCATTTTGAATTTCGAAAATTTGACTTTAAATTCGTCACCACCGACCAAAAAATCCACCAGACACTGATCATTATAAAAATCTGTATGTTTCAACATTGAACATTTAGGCCGGACAAATCAATAGAGAATTTCATTACAAAGAATTAAAAAACAAGAGCTTGAAATTTACTAAAAAATTACGACCTGTAGACAGATTTGTGGTTACAACAGTTAGGGTCTCTGCTTCTAACAAGGAAAGTTCGGTAACTCGAAAATTCCGATTTTTTTTAAACTTTGCAGGTTTGTAGGGGGCCTCAAGAGAAGTATAGCGCAATGTTTGTTTTTTATCCAATTTCAGTTCCTCAGGGTGAAAACATCCCTTGAAGGTAGATAGGTATTTCCATATTTCCCTGTATATCTAAAAATGGTTATAATAAAAATTGAATGGTTTATATGCTCTATAATACGACGCAATTAAATGGATAATTAATAAAAGTGGGGTGGGATGTTTTTATTTAAACAAAGAATTTTTATCAATTTAATTACAGCGTTTTATAGAGCATAAAAAACCATTCAATTTTTATTATAACCATTTTTTTATATCTACGATAGTTTTAAAGATATACAGGGAAATATGAAAACACCTATCTACCTTCAAGGGATGTTTTCACCCTGAAGAACTGAAATTGGGTAAAAAAGAAACATTGCGCTATACTTCTCTTGAGGTCCCCTACAAACCTGCAAAGTTTAAAAAAAATCGGAATTTTCGGGTTACCGAACTTTCCTTGTAAGTTCACAAACAAACTCAAGTCACTTGGTCCAATTTTGAAAGAGTTGTTCTGTTTTAAAGGGTGTAAGAATACTTCTTTTACCCACTGTACCTATCATTTTCACGAGCTAGTGGTTTTGTGTCCCGAAGTGACACGTCTGGAGATTCCAACGCGAGACCAAGACGCATCCCAGCGAGAAAAAATTTCACGTTGCATCGCACGCAATTTACGCGGCCAACTACGGAACATCGGAAAAGGGAGGGGGAAGACTTTCTTTCGATCGCTTTCGACACATATTCGTTTCGCGAGCACGTTATCGCGAATTCTTGTTGCTTCATCAACCATGGGAAGTTATCAGGGACCGCGGACGATAAAACCTGAACCGACACGCTGGTTCCCTCGACCTTTTAATAATCATCGTTCAGCCATGAAACGAGAACCCAGAAATTACTCACGGTACAAATTACACATTTCTCTGCAATGTTGTGCACCAGGTTAAACGGAACCTCGATAAATGATAATCATACCGTGGTCTACGATGGTTCCCTTTTTCGTAGATGACTATACACGGAATGATCTATTTAGATTTTTTTGGGATTTAATGATCCGTTATTAGTTTCTGTTGCGCTCAGGCACCGATATGCAATAAGAGCAACATCGTTGGCTCGGATTCATAGTGTTAGAGACTAGGAGATTGTTTCTTGCTTATTGACCGATATTCAGAGTGCGTCCTGCAATTGGTGGCGTTTCTATGTGATAAAATAAATCGAAAATATCAAGTAAAATTTTATCGTGGCTTGCTTCGTTTTCGAGATAATTCAGTTTAAATTTTGTTTTCCGTTTTTCTGTAGTGAAAGTTACTTTGTATAGTGCAAGTTACACTTGTATGGAAAAGTTAACAAAAAATTGAACCACTTAAAACCAATCTGAGAAAATGGTAAAAGGTTTAAAAATCTGAACATTTTATTATTTTTAATTGAAACATATTTGTGAAATTCGGTGTAAAATGTAACCTTGTATTCGCTTTATAAAGCAAATGAACTTGTAACTGAAGTTGTTGCTAGTTCCGAAATACGAAAGTTTATACATGTTACTTATTTCAGTAATAATTACTCTACAAATTGGAAATTATAAATTGTAAAGCAATGCATGTATAAAGTTTTAAAAATGTACATATAGAAACTACCTACTGTTGGTTTCAATAAATTTAATATTTTAGTAAATGAAAACGTGAAATTTGTATTAGTTTATATTGACAAGAATATTCAAATACTGAGATTCTGTCACATTTCTTTAGATTCACATTGTGCATGCAGAATGTAGAGATTGCTTGCAATGTACAAGTAACCCTCACGTAGCACGAAAATTTGTATCCTCTTCAACAAAACATTGTTATTTTACGAATACAAAAAGGTAACATAAAAATTGTGATTCCGTTACAAAAAAATAAAAAAGACACATGTTTAAACAATTTTTAATGATTTAATAAATTCAAAACGTTTAAAGTAAAATAACATAAAAACTCTAGTCCACTATTTTTTATAGTTGCAGTGCTGAAAATAAACTGGCAATTCATTTCCCATTCAAGTATTAATGTTTAAAGCTATTGTAATAACTTCTTTTTAATAATATTTTTGAACTGTAAATGAAAATATACTAAAAGCTTCAGGTCATTTCATCAAGCCTTTATGGCCTTCAAAAATCCCCGAAAATCACCTATGTATAGCGGTTTACTTGAAACTCCCCTTTAACCCTTTATAGATCCGTTTTGACTTTAGAGTCACATACCGATATATCAATATTTTTTTGGTCTAATTTAATTTTTGGCCGCCAAGTGCCGTACGCATCCAGACAGCACATGACGCCTTGATGACGGCTTAAAAGCGCCGCAGACCTAAAAAAGCCGTAAAATGGACGTCTTCAAGGTGTCACGTGCTATCTGGCCATCGTGTTCTATAACCTCTGTTTGATGACCGATAAAATTCTTTGTAGCGATTATCAATTGTAGCTTGAGATATCGGAGTAATAGCAATATTTTTGGAAATTGTAAATTCATTGTTAATTTGTATTTAAAAGCTGATATTTGTTGTCCGCACGTTACGTAAATTTTGTTATAGTCACGAGAAAAATTCGGGCTGCAGAGGGTTAACCTAATCTCGCGATAGTAATGCAAAATAAAAAGTAACGAACAACACCGCGATATCCGTGAAATTACAAAGATGGTAATCGACAGTGTCCATTGTTCATTCTCCATTGTACGAGCCTTATCGTTCGAGAGGCAC
Source organism: Dufourea novaeangliae (assembly GCF_001272555.1). Classification (NCBI taxonomy): domain Eukaryota; kingdom Metazoa; phylum Arthropoda; class Insecta; order Hymenoptera; family Halictidae; genus Dufourea; species Dufourea novaeangliae. The sequence goes on along the minus strand of NW_015373957.1, from coordinate 841,553 downwards.
GTGGACGTACGCTTATTACGGTGGACAGTGTCGGAAGGAAACACGCGAGATGTTTCCGGACAGCTGATCGCGGGTGCGACGGCGTGTAAAATCGAGTCAGTGTGCCAAACGGATTTTCTACGCGTGGCATCGCCAAGATGCAACGGGCTCTTGACAGTCGTTACTTTCACAAAAATTCATAAATCTCAATTAATGGACGTGACTGAAAGGAAGAACTGTACGGCAGTTTGACGTACAGTTGATGAAGTGGAAAGCGTGATGTTTATGAGACTGTGAATTTTTGACAACGTAATGAGCAAAAATGACGAACAAGTTTCATTACCCAGTCGTAATTATTTAATCGTCAGGATAAAGGTAGAACCATCGAGGCAGAAAGTCGTAAGCGGATTTTACCCGCGACCAAAAATCATAGAAAATACAAGAACACGATAAAAACATGGAAAATATATTACAAAGATATGGCAGACGTGGCAAAAACGTGACAAAGGCATAAGAAAACGATGGGAAAGACATACCGAAGACGTGACAACGGCATGACAAAGTCATGGCAAAGACACGACAAGAAATGTCAAAGACACGCCAAAGACATGCCAACGACATGACAGAGGCACTACAAAGACGCGACAAAGAAGCGATGCGGCGTGACAAAGGCATTGCAAAGACACGCCAAAGACACGCCAAGGGCGTGCCAAAAGACAAGTTACAGTAGTGGTCCAACTTATGCGATGATCCAAATTGGGCAAGCTTCCCCTACGCATGAGCGGTAGTCTAACATCGCGGAACACTGATTAAGAACCACTGATTTAATCCTTAAATAATCCTTAAATAGTTGCTTCGTAAGTCCGTGATTCCATCTGACAATCGTAACGAACAATCTTCTCCATTCGACAACCTTTCGACGCCTCGAATCGTGGCTCGAAGCGATCCACTCGGAATTACCATCTTCGATTTGGAAAGTAACGGGTCCGTGGGTCAGACGATCGACCTGGTCGGCGTATAATTTCAATTTCCATCGCCAACGATCTCCTTCCATTCCAGATCCAACGATCTCTGAATCTATTTAGGATTCCGTTCGACCTGTATCGTTCGCCGCGGTCTCTTCCAGCTGAGATCGATCCAAGCGGTCAATTCTTCGCGCACGATCTACCCCAGAGGAGGAAAACATTCCACGCTAAATTGGACACATTTTGGAGTAACATTTCAGATTTTGTTGAGACTTGGATATGTTGTAGTTTTTAAGTGATATATAAACGTATCTAAAAGGATTTTTGAAAATTTAAAGAATTGTTGATTCTACAGCTGTGGGAAATATAATGTAAAACTTTCTTAAATAAATCATAATTGGTGAACTTACAAACTGATCAAAATGAGCTTTCTGGGTTAGGTGGGCTATTATAGAGGAAACATAAGGGTACCTAATAAAAATTATTTCAGTTAAAAAATATTTTTTAACCATTTATTTTGCAATTGTTTTAAAAAAATGCAATTTTATAATGGTATAAGTATATGTAATGGTATAAGTAATGGTAACTGTATTTTTATTGCAGACAAATTTTAAAAATTGGCTATGGGTAATTTAAATGAAGTTAACGCTGCGTCTAAACACTCCGGCTTCATGTAGCGTTAACTTCAGTTAAATTTTATCTGGCCAATTGTCATGTATCCTTATTTTCTAAAATTTCTCCATAAAGAGGACAGATAGAACTATATCCTCATTTTCTCAAATTTTTCAATAGTGCTATTATAAAATTCCATTTCTTTAAAACAATTGTAAAATAATAGTTCAAAAAATATTGTCTTCCAACTGAAATAATTTTTATCGGATACTGTTGTGTTTTCACTGTAAGCACCCAGAGAACTCATTTTGATAAGTTTGTTAGTTCAACAATTATGATTTTTTAAAGAAAGGTTGACACTATATTTCAAACAGCTGTAATATCAACAATTTTTTAAATTTTCAAAAATCCTTCGAAATACGTTTATATATCACTAAAGACTACAACATATCAAAGTTTCCAAAGAATCCGAAATGGTACTCCAAAAAGTGTCGGATTTCACGTAGAATGCCCTGGGGGGGGGGGGGTAGACGTGTTACCAGTTTCCTGGTTTCGTTTCGTTATGTGGGACCCCGGAATCGGTTTGTTCGCGGAGTGAACGACTCGAAAAAAATTCCACTTGACACACTGCCCTCGGATTCGTGGGCGCGCGTGCTCGTGCCTCGTTGATCCGTTGGATCCCTTCGAACGATCGATTTTTCCACCGCCCATTAATCTCGTCCGCTTATCGGCCATCGGTGACGTGTTCTATACATGACGTAAGGTTCGATCGGTCGTAGGTTGCATTTGAAATCGTATTTCTTTCGATTTTTCTGTCAGCTTGCATTTTCATCCGTCATAATGCCTCCGCGCGCACGCGGTGGGTTTTGAAATTACGTGGACGGAAGTGGGTGTACCTTCTGTCGATCGTGATTTTTTTTAGTCGTTCGATTATTAGAATATCCGGTGCTGACTGTACCGTGTGATACATTAGAAACAGACAATTTTAATTTCGTTAGGATAATAACAACTTTTGTCCATGTAACTGAATTTTAATTCATTTGTTCGTTTACAGCCAACGAACGTATAAAAATAAAATCAAAGTATTAAGGTTTATAGATTGGACAATTTAATTAGCAACAATTGGCCTTTAAAAATGTACAGAAAAATTAAATTTAGCTTACGTGATTATAAAAAAATACAGTTTAAAATCTTAACATCGTCAATTTATGCAGATTTCTCTATTAATTCGATCACCCACTGTTGAATCGTGTACAGGTAACCCTCGTATAAGACGGTAATTGAGAGCACGGATTTGCTACAGAACGGTCTGAGAATCAGGAGAATCCTTGTAGAATACGAAACTTGAAATTTGTTCATCATATTCATTATAGTAACTTCTACATTGACGATTCAATAATTATAACTTCGTAATAAAATTTACTGATAAATTCTAATGAATAATACCATTATCTAAAATATAAGGTGGTACAATTTGAAAAGAATATACATATTTTTTGTATATTTGTGCCATAGCTTTGTCATCTCTTCGCCATGTATTGACCATGTCTTTGTCATATCTTTACCACGTCTACTGTGTTTTGTCGTGTATTTTCCACGTATTTGCCATGCCTCTTCCACGTCTTTGTCATGTAATTACTATGACTTTGCCACGTCTTCGCCATAACTTTTCTATGCCGTTGTCGCACCTTTGGCATGTCTTTGCCGTGTCTTTCTCGTGTCTTTTCCGGCCCTGCTCATGTCTTTATCGTGCATGTTTTTATATGCCGAGAAGAAGAGTTCTGCTTAAAGCAAATTGCTGTAAAGATTTCTTAAAATAAAATCTTTTTGTTGCATATTATTTTGAGTATTATTTCCTTTGTCAAATTTGCAATACAAAAATAAGAAAATAAGTCATTATTTGAAATTGCTATTATTTCAAATCAATCGATAATATTTTTATTTTTAAACAACAGTATTGAAAATAATGTTCCGAAATAAATTGTTTCAAATAGTTATTACTTATTTTCATTTCAGATCAAATTTGCCCAGGTCTGCTGCACTAAAGCGACAGCAGATGTGAAAACTATTTTCCTTCTTTGGCGTTCAACTAATTTGCAGTTGCGTGTCGCGATAATTGTCGACAATGAATGCGCTAAACGAGCGTTAAACACACCGCAATTAGGTCAGTTGTTGCGGCGATACCTGAGAGCAGCGTAACTTCGTTTTCGTTTACGACGTCGGATTAACATGATTTTTCCGTTTTCCAAGGAAACACGACAACCTTTAACTGAACCTCGCTATTAAAAAGTACTAAAACTGACATTTCTTAAGCAGTAAGGATGAATTGATGTTTATTAAGTTAAGTTAATTAAAGCTGAGAAGAAAAAGTCATGTACGCCTTCAGGTAATAGTATTATGTATTTATAGTAATATTTCAAAATATTGCAATAATGTTTGGTAAATAAATTTTTTAAACACAAATTTATTAGTTTTGCACTAATGTATAATGTGTCATGCAGAAAATTTCAAAGCCATTCTTCTGCTATTACATAAAAATTGTTTAGACACAATTTCACCTATAGTCACAAATTTTATTCGTCTGCATGTCTTTTAGGGGGCGTAGATGTCAGATTTTGTATTTAAATGACAATTTTTTACTCGAGTAAATTATAATAATTCTAACGACTATACGTAAGTTTTAACACAGAACACGTTTCTCAACGCAGAATAATATATAGTATTTTTTATAGCTATTCGATTTATTTCGATTTTTTTCTTTTGGTAAATAGAGAGTAAGTTCACATCACGGAATTTATTTAAATATTATTTACAACTTTTATCATGACAACACTTGACTACCACTTAATAAAATGTAATTGAGCACTTGAAAGAATTGAAGTGAACTTTCACTGAATTATACCATCTATCGTTATATCGTTGATATTGATTTGTATTAATCTAATTGTTCGGATGATGCATTAAAATTTAAAACCATCATATTCAGTTATGATTTTAACATACACATAATGAATATACTCAGTATGATACTGAGTTTTCATATACTGAAATGAGTATAACATTTCGGATTTTGTGGAAACTTGAATATGTTGAAGTCTTTAGTGATGCACAAACTTATGTTAAAGGATTTTTGAAAATTTTAAACTTGGTTGTTTTTACAGCTGTTTGACAAACAGTATCAACCTTTTTTCAATAAATCATAATTGTTGAACTAACACACTGATGAAAATGAGCTTTGTGGGTGCTCACGATGGAAACATAAGAGTACCTATGTAGTAAACATTATTTCAGTTAAAAAAAATATTTTTTAACTATTTATTTTGCAATTGTTTTAAAGAAATGAAATTTTATAATAGTGGCGCACTATTGAAAACTTTATTATTTTTTTTTAAAATATTTTTTTTAACTGAAATAATTTTTTTAGATGCTCTTATGTAAACACCCACAAAGCTCATTTTGATCAGTTTGTTAGTTTAATAATTAAGATTTATTGAGAAAAGATCGACACTATGTTTCAAACAGCCGTAACATAAATAATTTAAAAAATTTTCAAAAATCGTTCAAGATACGTTCATACATCACAAAAAGACTACAACATATAAAAGTTTCCAAAGAATCCGAAATGTTACTCCAAAAAATATTCGATTTCGCGTGGAATGACTCTACATATATCCATTGAGAGGGAATTTTACTTTTTCTCACCTCTAAAAATCTCTAAAGCATATTTATTGACTTACATCACTAATACTTTCAGGAACTCAATTACCATTCACGAATAAATGAATAATTTAAAAAGAAAGAACATTTACCACGTCAACTGTAGAATCTATTTGACGCTCATAACGGGAAAATAGTATTCTGACTTCTGACCAACTGTATCTTCGCTCCGTAACCCAGAAAAGCACGTCATTATATGAATTAAAGGGAAACGGAAGAAACGAAAGAGTCTCGTCCGATCGTGGTGAAACAATTGAAACGTCGACGAACGATAATAGAGTGCAATGATTCTTGCTCCCCGATCATCGACATTCGGTATCGTAAACACCGTATTTCTCGACGAAAACAAAGGCAACGTCCGTATTGCCGTGACTTAGGATGCTATAGAAATGCAAGGCGCACACGCGTGTGATACGGATTACCTATATTTTCCTCTACTGAATCAAGTCCCACGTTTCTAATCTCATTAGAGTCGCATCCAATTATAGTCGATATCATACTTTGCTTTTGAATTTTCTCTTTTTCCCTTCTCCCGAGACTCGAACACTGTGAACGCTCCTTTTAATCGTTTTCCATTTCTCGATCATGATATGATTGTTGGAAAATTTTCTATCGATGGTATTTTTGTTCGTGCTGTATAATTTAATGATAGAACAAATTTACTTGACCGTGTACCTTGGTTTTGAACTTAATCTATTATTTCTCCATGGCGGATTACTCGGAGTGCATTATGTTCCCTCTTTTGTTCGTTATTGCAGAAATGACGGATTTTTTAATAGTTTTGTATATTATATTAAAAATCAGGTTTTAGTTTCTGTTTTACATACGAGGTTCAGATGTGTTTTGAAATTATTATGAGAAACTAAATTATTCGAAGAAATTAGTGTACAGACTCTTACGATATTGCCGCTTGGTCTATTGCCATGCGAAGCACTTCCCCTGCACACGTACTTTCATGCATATAAATTCGATCTCCCACCACGTTGCATTCACAATCGCTACGAAGGGGGCTCTCGCCGCGTTGCTGTTTCCTAGAAGTGTTCTCTCCTACAGCCCCGGCCGCGGCAATATCGTGAGAGTCCACTGTATACGAGGTGATTTTTAAAAAAAAATTGTATATTATCTTACAGTTTAAGCTTAAGCATCAATTCTAGAAACAAAATTCGAGTTATATTGAGATCATTATAAGAAGCAAAATTTTCTTGCAAGAAATTTTTTAGAGGAATATTTATATTCATAGTACACGTTATAAAATCATTTCTTTTATTGAAAAAATAGTCTTCCTAAAACGTTAAAGTTTACTTTAATTCTGAACGTAAGACATATATTCTGAAGTGTATTTCTTCCAATAAATATGTAAAATTATTCTCGTATAAAACAGATTTGGAAATTTCCGTTGGAGGGTTAAAAAAATAAAAAAACTTATAAAAATGTCGACCTTTGTTTGTTATTTAAAATTATTAATAGAAGCATAGATTGTTTAATTTTACTAGAAGTAGTTAATTCACATACATCTTTCAGATATAAATATTAAGAATAGACCTCTATTTTATGTAGATTAAAGTAAAGTTCGTAAGATACTACTACTAATTGTTTACTTGCAACTGTTAACTTATACGGGAATAATATTGATTTCTTTCGCAATTTTGGTTCAGCGTTTAGGAGTAATTTATTCAAAATTTTGTCAAATAATACTACTGCTATCAATTAACACATCAGAATAATTAAACGTTTTTCTACTGGGTGCAAGTCCAGTAATGCATATGTATGTACAATGTAATTAGGTTTTAAATATTTTTATTTTTGTACATTATTACATTTTATTATTGTACATCAGAAATGGGCAAAATGTAATCTAATTATATTTTGTAATTCTAATTTAGATTTTATGATTAGATTATATTTTACCCAACTGTGATGTACAATAATAAAATGTAGTAATGTACAAGAATAAAAATATTTAAAAACCCACGATGCTACATAATATATACTCGTTATCGAATACCTGAAACTGTGTACAGCAAAACTGAGAAAACGTACAATTTAAAATTACCAAAGTCGACGCTTTACATTATCGAACTCCAAATACGATATAGTTGCGTGAAACAAGTTTCCAGGGGAAGATTTAGAACACGATAAGTAAGTCGTGGAATTCTTTACCCATTGCAATTGTATCAATCGTTTCATGATACAGTTTTATACTCCCGATAATGATCACCATTGAGGCATCTACGGGAAACTGAAATCGAGGACGCTCGTTTCGTTCGACCGACTTGGTAATGGACGACGCGAAGACATGAAAAGTCCTCCTCCAAAGGAAATCCTAGAATCAAGACTCTGCCTTCAATTACATTCTGCTTCGTCTTTGCTGTTTATTCATAACAACGTTTCACGTTACTGTAACTTTAACAATACTTGTCATTTAACCTTTTTATTTCCAAATTATTCAATAATCACAAAGCATAATATTTTTGTTACTTTAGCCTATATTATATGACATATAAGTGATCCACAATTTAACATTTTTTAGAGCGTTTAATGTCTTTTTCATTCGTTGCATTTTGGACACTTTTACTTCTATTACAGTTATGTATAATAATTCACATTACAAAGTAATATTGTTCATAATAAACTCAGTTTTTCGTACTTTTGATCAGTAAACCGTTTTGAAATATTTTAAAGAAATTAAGGTTTTATAAGTCTTCATTGTGTCGCTAGCAATGCTGAACACTGATTTTCAGCGAAGGAAAAAATCAGAGGATAATAATTTTACTGAGAAGTTTTCAAATACAGATTAAAGTTTGCATCGTGCTATTTATACATAAGAGTAGGAGAAACTATTATATCCTCACAAATATGGAAAAATATGGAATACTAATATTTCATTTTGCAATTCATACTACATAGTCATATGGCTATAGTGGGAAGAAAAGGGTTAACTAAATCATGTAATCTATTTACGTAGAGTTTTTGTCATGATAAATGTAGGGTGTCTTTGATTTGTAAATATATAAAAACTTAATCAGTTAATGGAACTCAAAAGAAACAGAAAAATCTTAATAAACGCATTTTGGTACATAAATTTCTTCTGAAATATTCAATTTTATAATTTGTGACTTAATAGATGAAAAATGAATCTATTATCTATGGGACTTTTACGGACAATCAAAGTGAATCACATTTACACTGAAAACGTAAACTAAACCAATGTATGTAGAATAATAATAATTTTTTCAATGATATTTCAAGTTGTTAATATTTGAAGCATTTGAGATGTCATCATTTGTGATTCGTACATTATCGGTCAAAAGTTTTGAACTTCTTTTATTTCCGAGATGATAGAATTTCTTGGTTCAACAAAAAAATTCTAGACCAAATTCATCTGATCATGGAAAAATTCATCTTATTGTGAAGCGTAATAGCTATTCTTTGATAGAACATCATGTCATACGGCTAAATCAGTGAAAAAATTTCTCCAAGACAAAAATATTCCATTGGATTGGCCAGGAAATTCCCCTGACCTTAATCCTATTGAGGACGTTTGGGAACTCTTGAAACGAGAAATTTGTACAGAAAATGTTACAACTAAGAGGGTTTCAATAAAAAAAATTATCTACTATTGGAATCATAATGAACATTTAAAAGAAATGTGCTTCAAATGTAAACAAAATATGTCTTGACGAGTATACATATACGTACTATCATAGCAGCAAAGGGGGGAAAACCAAATATTGATTTAAAATGTTTTTTGTATATAATAAAAAAAATATTGTTTCTTGAATACTGTGTTTAACATTATCCTAATATTTTGTTCTAATTTTAGCTTATACGAATACATATGTTTTAATTTAATATCCAAAAAGTTTGTTTTTCTATAAAATTTTCAAGCGGTCACATTAATATGGCCAGGGATTGTACGTTGGTTTTTCAACATTATTCGAGGTCATTTATGATCGTTTCTAAAAATGACCTAAGTCGATTAAATACTTCGCAGAAAGGCTTGTATATTACTGCAACGTAAATCAATGTAACACCAAATAAATGATATGTTCCATTTTTTTTTAGACTTTTCGACTTCGACTTCTTTTATAATCACCGGCACATCTAGCTGTATTTCTTAAGTCTTATTTCATTTTTTCGCCACTAGGTTTTTCTATTTTTTCTACCACTCCTCCATAATCAAAGAGTTTAATATACAATAATAACAATAAGTAAATAATAAAGTTGAAAAATAGAATGTTAAACAATTGTAAATTAATGCAATTTCGAAGTTTTACATCTTATAATTCTTTTCAAATAGAAAAAAAGAAATTGGGCGATAGGAACTTCAGTTTTTTCTTCAAACTTTAAGTTTTGAAGCAGTCATAGTTTTTAGTTAAACAAATCATCTTTCGATAATTTGTTAAAAGTAACAGTCTGTAACAAAGTTTATTGTTTTCTTAATTATACTTGTGAAAAATTCTTTACTTTGTCATAATCTGGTTATGTGCACGCATGTGCCTGTGTGTGTGAATGGAACAATTTCAAGAATATTTTAAGAAGTTAATTAATAGAATTCCCAGAATTCGATTGGAAGTTATTTGAAATAAATGTGGTCGTACAGACAAGGCAAAAATTTAATAGGTTTTTTTTGGTACTTTTAAGTTGGTTTTGTCATGTATAAAAACTACACATATATAGGGTGAACCACGAATCGTGATCAATAGAAATTACTCTGTTATTAGCAGTCCGATCAAAAATGTTTTTATCAGGTATAGCATAGTTTCAAGAGAGATTTAACGTGATTATAGCAAATTTTTCGTCAACTCTTTTTTCTCATGTTTTTTCAAGGTCATCTTCAATTGTTTGCAAATACATCTATAATTTTTTTACGCCTATCTGTTAGAGGATTTCAAGACGAATTCTGTAAGTATCATAACATAACTTTTACCTTAATTTTTTAATTATATATATTATATTAATTATTATATAAAATCATAATAAATTAATAAAATTGACAAAAAATTTGCTATAATCACGTTAAAGCTCTCTTGAAACCATGCTATACCTGATAAAAACATTTTCGATCGAACTGCTAATAACAGAGTAATCTCGACTGATCACGATTCGTGGTTCACCCTGTATATATACCAGCCTTTGTAATAAAAAATCTGTAACTTGACTTTTTAAGATTGTATATACAGGATGGGGCAATAACTATGTCCACTTTGAATAATGCCATTATATGTAATAACATGAAAAAATGTTATATACAAAACTTACATGGTATAGAGGGGGGCATATTGTGACACAAACTTTTACTGCGTGGGTGAAGGCATAGGGGAGATTTCAAGGTCCTCTATTTTTTTTAATGGAATGCTATGTTTTTTTTATCGCGATGTGATAGCCGGTGTTGAGACGACTTCAGCGAGCTATCATTGAAGGTCATGCAAGGTCAAATGGGATAGTAAAATAAACTTTTCTACATTATAGGAGATGCTCGATGTGGTGACCATTTGCGTCAATGCAAAGTTGCAATCTTCGTATCGCTACATCACGCGTATGTCTTATCGTTTCTGAACTTATTCTAGCATCGTTATTGCCCCACCCTGTATATACTTAACTTCCACCAGTTTTTCGAATATTTCGCATGGTTCACCGTCAAACTCGTATTACCGTCCAGTCACATCGTATTAGTCGACTCGACACGCTCAGAGGAACAGGTGACAGAAATTAAAATGCAATGCGCCCGTCTGTGCTCCGCCCTAAACGCATACCCAAGCTCATTATCGTCGATACCAGTCCCCGATCGAGATACAAACACGGAAGTCTCCGACTTCGAGCGGAATCAAGTAAAACGAACAACGCATGCGAATTGCGTAATACACATTTTCTGAAAAAGAATATCGAAACGATCGTCGAGCATGATCACACGAATGAACGTTAGCGTCGTCGGAGACGTCAATAGAGAAGTCGAAAATGTGAACGAATCGTAGAATGTTGGCAAAGATGCACCCTTAATCCAGCGGAAATCCTATTACGGTCGAGCCAACTGGTGGGCGGTCACAACGGGCACCTTCCTTGAAGAATTCTCTTCCTTCTTGTAATCCCATCTCTAACTGTTGGAGTCTAACACGTTAGACGCCACAGTTTTTACTCTTTGAACAGTATTATGGACGTATAAATTGTGAGTATAATCATAAATAAGAAAACAAAAAAATCAAGTTGCAATATAATAACAAGTTTTTGGTTCTAGCAACGTTTCTGACGTCTTTAACATTAAAACTACCAACGATAAATGCATACCTTTTTCGATCGATCGATAAATATGGCAAACTTTTGAAAATTTACTAATTTCTTTAATATCATGTCGTAATAAAAGTTACAAAAGATCTGAGAAAATGTATTGTTATAACATTTTAATCATCGTTGTAAGAATGTATCGACTAGTCATTTTGACTGGTTTGGTAGTCTAGTGTTAAGGCGATATTTAAATGTTGGCAAACTTTGGGTGGGCCAATGTTGTATTATCATTGTAAATTTCTTCTTAATTAACCAACTATAATAATTGTAGGCCCAACATTGGATATTCGTTGGCAAATTGTCATAACTTTTTTGTCGTAGGCCATATTTTGGGAATTTGTAGGCAAAACAGTAACTATATCCCAACTAACTCCCAACTGTTGGGTACCGTTGGCCAACCATAAATGCTACTACGGTAGCTAGATTATCGTTCAGAACCGTCATATTGGGAAATCGATCAAAGCTTCGTCTTGACGAATTTCAAACTACGATGAAAAAATCAATAACAATTTTGCTCCACATATTTACTAATAATTATTTGCAATAAAGTTTAAAATAATTTTATCATTAATCTTCAAGAGCTTATATACTTTCCAACAGTAAATATTACTCGTTTTATAAATACCCGCAGTAATCAGGGCATCCGCAATAATACCCACACTTACCCTAATTGGAACAACTCAATATTGAATCATTTGTTTATTTTAAAAACTGAATGTACTCGTTTTTATATGTAATGATTCGACTGCGGATGTTTATGCAAATATAGATTTTTAGTATCCATTTTACAAAAACTGGCATGTAAAAATAAATACTTCCATATAAAATAAAAACTTCATCAAACTTCATTAAATAATTTAACATACTGAGACTTAAACAATTATATACGCTATAAATGAATAAAATCCGTAGTCCAGTAATTATCATTTACTGGTGCATTCACCTTATATTTCGTTCACCACACTAATTCATTTCAGTGATCGGTCAAGGGTTAAAAGCTTTCCTATTCACGTGTATTTAAACTAGAGTCGACGGTATTTCAGGGAACGGTTGTGCACGCGGATACTGACATAGTACCGTACGTAGAGGCGAGAGCCAGAGTTCTTTCTCTCGGGCGACCGTGCACTTCCGGCGACACGACCGGCTGAATATTTCTCGCGAAATCCTCCGGAAAGATCGGGCGCGCGAGCTGTAAATTACGCGTTGATGCACATCCTTGACTCCCTTTCTTTTTTTTTTTACGATACACTCGTCAGAAAATATGAGAACCGTTTGTTGATTACGGCGAAAATATCTGACAAAAAAATATAAACGACCAGGGCTCGCGTTGTGACAAGATAGAGAATTAATGCTGGAAGTTTTCAAGTTTTTCAGTGCTTTAAAATTGTTTAAAATGGGCCATTCGACCTGTTGAAACATAAAGTAGAACAAAGGAAAAAATGGATAGCTGACGTGAAAACGAAAAAGTAAACACCATAACCTAACGTTTAAAGTCTAATACACTGTGTAAAAATATTTATTGTATTTTTTAGGGCTGACCACCATGGCTTCCAAAACCATCTGACTTAATACGTAGTGACCATTTTATACTTAAATAATATATTAATATAATAATATAGACACGTTTTATTCGTAACAGAAAATGAGCAGATGAATTAAGTCCAAGTTATATTCCTACCACTATTTTTTCTTCTATGTGCAAAAAAAGTATAGTAAATCAACTAGCAGCTATAAATAGGTATAAATACAGTTAATATACAGTTTAAGTGAAATAGTTTAAAATGTTTGTTTTCATTCAACATTTACTGTTTATTTGTATGGAACAGGCATAAACGTTTTGTAATTTCTTCCACATTTCGAATGTGCTTTGCGGCGACTAATAAGTTCCTTTTATTTTGCGTATCTGGTTGGGAATTTACTGCATGACTCACTTTTTCAAATCCATATCTAATTATGACGTCTATTTTCTCTACTGATTCTTGCGTTTTTTCTAAAAAATTTCGCACGATTTCGCTAATCTTTGTATAACTACGTATAATTGCTTATAAAATCAGGTATAATCGTCCAACATTAGTACCTATTTCGCCGTCACTAGACGGTGACATCGGTTATGCACGGAACGAATACAAATGGAAATTCCTCGCGACGCGTCTCCCTCCGCTACATTCCAGGTAGTTTTGAATCGCGCGCCAAAATTGCCGTCTTACGGCGCGAATTTTTAAACTTTCCATTCCCAGTATAACCACGTGGTTACATGTTATAAATTGCAAAATGAAATTATTGGTATCATGTATTTTCCCATATGTGTGAGTATACAGGGTGAATCAATAGGAACTAATATGTTGCATTTGAAGGGACTCGTCAGATGGATGCAATTTGATTTTATTCAGCTTTATATTTTCTACGATATCAAGGAAAACTTGAGTTTTTGACATTCATTCAGACATTTTTGAGTTTTCTTTTCATCGGCTACAACGTAGGGTTATAACACAAATTCGTTTTCCTTGAAAAACTGGTAGAAATTCTTTTCTCTTGTCAGCCTTTCGATTATCGAATAGACAGCGGTACTTGGGTCTAGACTAGCGGTTTCTAACCTATATGTTACTACGCCTCCTCGAAAAAAAGAATTTTTATACTTAAATAATATATTAATATAATAATATAGACACGTTTTAAATAATAAAAACTTTGTTACAAAAAGAACTGAAAATTACAATTAACAGAATAATAACAAGGTTTTGCTATAACATATACCTAATAATCCGCGCCTTCCAGGTTGGAAACCGCTGGTCTAGACAGACCTCTGTTCATTCGTCCTCAGATGGGTTATGAAACGATTTTCTTAAAACTATACTAGTCTCCCTACAAAATACAAATACAAAGAATGGTTTAGTTAATTTCTGTAAAGTATGTGAAGTTTCTGAAATCTTGGATCAAAATGGACCCAAACACCGATGTACGAGGGTTAAGTTATCGAATGGTCCAATGTCAATCCAAAGCAAGGGCACTTTCGGTCCTTGTACTAAATTAACCCCTACAGATAACACAATCCATACGACCATAAGACACTTGACATTTCTGACCAGTAATGGATGGGAAGTTAGAACTGTTGTGTTTTATCAAAAAATCTATGACTAAATTACTTATTGTATATTTAACAAGGAAAGGTCCCGAGGTGTTACCCAGATAGCACATAACGTCTTAAAGACGTCCATTTTACGGCTATTTTAGGTCTAAGGCGCCTTTAAGTCGTCTTCAAGGCGTCATTAGACGTCGTGTGCTATCTGGGTATCCTCAGATTTTAATGAGATTTTGTACAACGATAGATATTACAATACTAAAGCTAATGATACCCCCTTTAGGGCGTAGACGGTTAATACTTTATATGATATTTAGCAACGTGCATATACTAGCGTAGAGGAAATGTGTCTAAAACGATCCCTCGGGGTAAAATGATTCCTGATTGCCCTGTGGTTATTAGTGGTGCTATATCGCAATGTCGTTCTACAATAGTTCTCCCCGCACGTCACTAGTCGTTGCTCAAAGCGCCATGTGAATATCAATGCTCTGTGTGTTGTCCACAAGAAAAATTTAAAATTACTGCAATTCATCTTAGATAAGGTCTTGTTCAATGTTGTGTAACTTTTCTCATAAACGGTTTAATGTGACAGCTGCTTCTTGCGCGGATTAAACCAAACTTCAATAATAAGCTAATTAATGTTTCGTTACCGCATGTATTAAGTTGACGTTATATTCAACCACCGAATGTTAGTTGGGTGTTTGGGGTCATATGATCCCTCCCTAGTAGGATAAAATGATCCCAGGAATCATTCTACCCATATGCTATATTATTGTTTTTTGTTTTAGTTACAACAATGCCCCGTCAGTATGAAAGAAGAACAACGCGTCAAAGCTGTTTTTATTTAAATATAATGTAATAACTGAAATGCTGTTTAATGTTTGTCGTATTTATTATCAGTAGGTATAAAATGATCCTTAAGTATGCCTTCAAAGAAATGTGAATAAAAAATATAATTGATCAGGTAGCTAAATTTTATTTAAGCCAATGATAAGATAGAGTAACTTACAAAAACTACTTTACTTTTATTTAAATAATGAGCATTTGTATTTTTTATGTAAATTACGCCTTAAAGAGATTGTTTTAGACACCTTTCTCCTACATACGGGACACTTAAAACTTTAGTGTTAAATATCTCATGAACTATTAACCGCCTACGATGGAGATAGGGTATCATTAGCTTCAGTATTACAATGTCTAACGTTATACAAAAGCTTATTAAAATCTGAGGGTAACACTCGGGACCTTTCTTTGTAAGATATAGGAAAAAGAACGCTCTGTGTTACGCCAAACTATCTGTGCTCGAATCAGTAGAATAATACACTAATGGATTCATGGCACGGCGAAAAGCCCATCCTAAATTTGTTTTTTACCCGAAGCCGAGCCTCTGCTCAGCTTCTGTTTACTCTGTTTTGATTGATTCCAGGGGGAGATTCATCGAGGAATCAGTATATACAGTAAATCATCAATGAGTATTTAAAGGCTCCTCGTCACTGAACATATAATATTTTATAAACTAATGGCCATATGCGTCTGGAACCAGGGACTTAAACCGGTATGATTTTGATACCGGTATTATGCCATCAAATCCATACCGAAACCGATATATTACTGAACACCGAAATAAATACCAGTATTTTATCGGTTTCTATAAAGGTAGGGCTTATATAGGGTTATATAGGGCGAAGGTACAACCGAAAATACCGATAAATACCGGTATTTTACGTTTCGGTAGAAATCCCTGTCTGAAACAAATACCATTGGCTTCAGAATTCGAAGTTCTACCACTTTGCTAAACCTCGTTAAAAAGTCAACGTTTCACCTGGGGACCCCTCCTAGTCAGTGCCGAGAAGCCTGCGAACACTAATCGATGATTTAATGTAGTGTGGTCTTTGAGGGTTAAAGAAGGTTACAATTTTTTATCAAAATTTATAAGATTTTTTAAAGGCTCCCTCAGTGACAATATTTAAATTCTGAGTTATCGACACGAGGAGTTTTCTCCTATAATTAGCGCGTGAATGTCGTCAGGTCGGTCGGACGTGGGCGATAATTTTTCAGTATACTTTACAGCTGACATACCCGTAGGTAACGCATAACTAGGTAACTCGCGTTTGCTCTCCTGCGTGTACACCGGTTCGCACATACCTTCAGGCGTGTGTCAGTCCAATGGTATAAGTGCGTATATTCGTTTAACAGGAATATACAGGGTGCGTCAGCTAACGTTTGGACCTCGAATATCTTTGTTATTTTTAAAGGTACGTTAGATGTCTTAACTCTTTGAGGCACACGATTTTAAAGAAAATACACACCCTAGTTGCACAGAATTTCTTTTAATATACAAAAAATTATATAAAAATAAAATATTAAACTATATGACTTTGAGTAACTTCAACTTTTCGAGGTGGGTTAAAATATATTCCACCATGCGTAAAAAGCTGAGCAAAAGGTGGGACAGTTTTTAACCCACCTAACCCTAAAGAGTTAAGAATCAATGTTGTATGGTACAATAGGCACATACCAAACCATAAAACTTATTCTTCCCGCGACGTCTTTTTTTTTGGAGACATCAAGGTCATCTTGATATGTTTTTGATAGTCCATTTTATTAGGAATTCAGTGACTATAGTTACTCAAGGTTGTTCTAAGTCAAACTCGATTAGAAGACGTCTGAAATACCATAATAACATCGAAGGACCTTGCAGTATGTTTAAGCTTAAGAAGGACCTTATACAGTAAATCATCGATGAGTGTTCGAGGGCTCTTCGAAATTTAGCAGAAACAGAGCTTGGAATTCTGAAACCAACGATATTTGTTTCAGCCATACCTTGCCATTAGTTTCTAAAATATTTAATGTTCAGTGCCGAGGAGAGGCCATTGAACACTCATCGACGATTTACTGTAGTATGTTTTAGACCTTGTAGTAGTTATACTATGATTACTAGAAATCTAACGTGAAATAAAGATGTTCTGCTTTGTATTTCAAATCCTAGACGGTTTCCCTTGCCCGTGACCTTGAATGACCTTGAGTAATTACAGTCACTGAATTTCTAATAAAATGCAGGGACTTCTTCCGAAACGTAAAATACCGGTATTTTCGGTTGTACCTTCGCGCTATATAACTCTATATAAGGCCTACCCTTATAGAAATCGAAAATATACCGGTATTTATTTCGGTTTTCGGTAATATATCGGTTTCGGTATAACTTTAATGGCATAATACACATATCAGAATCATACCTGTTTAAGTCCCTGATGAAATGTACTATCATCGCAGGTATTTGCAAATGGGTGGTCCGATTTAAAAAAAATAACTAGGTGACCTTTATATCTCTGCAAAAGCAGACGTCGCGAGAAGAATAATTTTTGTGCCTTGGTATGTGCCTCATTGAACCATATAACGTCGTCCTTAAGATATTTAATATATCTTGAAAATCAACGAAGATAATCGAGGTCCAAACGTTAGCTGATTCACCCTGTATATACCGGAGCCACTCTCGCATATCTTGGGTTTACGGTTTGACAGGTACGCCGTAACGCTTCTTCTCGACTCTCACGCCTGCCGCGCTCTTCTTCAAGGCGCCTACCTTCCCCTGCGTACCATCCATCCGTTTACCATTCCTTTTGAACATATTCGCGGCTCGAGACGATCTCCAATGAGTCCACCAAGTAATTTTATACTAGAGGCATCGTATAGTATATCGTTGATACTGGGATGGTGGGAAATGAATGGTCGTTTGAACACGTTGGCTGATATCGTTGTCCCTACTATCATTGCTGGATGTGTAGAATTTCTTGGATTATTATCATTGGATGGCCGGGATTGGATGATACGGAAGTGGAATGAGTTACAGTGAGCTACAGTTTGATTTATTAATGCGAACTGGACAGAGTTATGACAGGCTAGATATGACTTGTTAGTTTCATTTACTTTCCATCATATCTTACGTTAAATTCATTTTATTTTTGTTTAAATACTTCACATGTTTGCGGATTATTATCAGTATAAGAACATGAAAAACAAGTTTTTCCTACACCACGACCACTTCACGAATGCTGATTTCGTATAATTACAGTAAATTCTCGATGAGTGTTCGAAAGCTCCTCAGCAGTAAACATTAAATATTTCGTAAACTAATGGCCGTATGCGGCTGAAACAAGTATCATTGGCTTCAGAATTCCAAGCTCTATCACTGAGCTAAGCTTAATTAAAAAGTCAGCATTATACCTGGGCACCTTTTTCCTTGTTAATGCCGGGAGCCTCCGAACACTCATGAAGGATTTAGTGAACATTTTTCAGAGCACCATTAGAAATTGGTTTTCCCGAAAATGCTATTCTGTTTCACACGGTATTCAATGATTATAAATATAAAGTCAATAGAAGGGATTTCAAATTAACTTCCACGATGTCCGGACATTTTTTAACGAAATAACAATAAAATAAAAATCCATAAGATTTTGTTATTATTTTCTACCATTTCTTCATTTTTCTAAAAAGAAATATTACGATACTGTACAATACGGTAGAGAAATATTAGTATGGTAGAATAAAATCTTCAGTAAAAAGAAAAAAAAATTGGTAATCCGAGAATCGAACCCGATCGGAACAGAAAAAGAGGATTCGTACCCTGACACTTTACCACTTAAATACAAGACGTCGGAAACTAACATGAGCACCTTAAATATCTTACTTTTGATTTTCAGAAAAATTATTTTAACAAACGCTCAAAATGATGTCCAACAATTTCGACACATTTTTGCACTAATCTCTTTATCGTAGTTGCTTTATAATTTAAATCTACTTCTTTAAATTTGTGGATTTTTCGTACTCAAGATCAAATGAAGGTCAAACTACTATAGGTCATTCGATTGGTCTAGACTTCAACTACTACGCCACAATGATACAAATATGTGCTTCTTTTAAAAAAAAACATCGATGACGTAGAAAATTAAAAAAATATGACCTTCAGAACAATTTTTTGGTTATCACAATACTTCCGCTTTCAATTAAATAACATTCTCCCCTCAAATTCTTTCGTACCATCAAAAATGAGTGAGATATTGTACAACAAGAGATAAATTCGCAGGGTTGTAAGTTGTAACTCATCCACTAAAATTTCCGCATTTAAAACAATGAACTTCACTTATAAAATTTGAAAGTTTTGCTGTTTACGGCTGCATATGGTATATACTATATAGGGTAAAAGACCCAATTACTGACACTTTAAGAAATAACACTAATATTATTGCATAATTTTTGTATTAACTGACCACAAACATAAGTTTTCGTTTGTCTTTATTATTATTTAATATGTTTAATTGAAGACAAAATTTGTTGTAACTTTCTGAACCTCTACTTTTGTTTATAAATTCATTAATCTCAAATATATATATATATCTCGAAAGCTATTACTGTCACGCGTAAAACGTGTTCGATCGAGTTACTGACATTCCAATTACTACCACCTAATCAAATACTGTCACCTCACATATCTAAATACTGTCACTTTTTTAGGTTAGGTTGCATGTGACTGCAAACGGTATTAGTGATACTAATAGCGTAAGGCTTTGATTTCGTAAGCAATTACTGCCATGACAATAATTAAAAAATTATTCAAACGCCTTGTACCAATCGCTATCACCCAAATATTAAACTAAAAAACTTAACGAATCGTTGAATTATGATCGTCATTATTTCGTATGATCTTCAGATTACCTAAAACATTACATTTAATTATGTTACAAGCTCAAATATTACAATTACAGCCTTTTCTTTAGTACCTGATTTTCTCTTTCGCAACTCTGATAACCAGTTGTGTACAAGTTTCGAGAAAATTGCCAGTAAATAATGACAAAAGTTGTCTAAAAAACCATAGCCATCTGTCTCCGCATTTGGCTTGGGTTTTGCAGGCAACGCCAGCTGACAAAATGGTAAAGCAAATTGGCAGCAAGTCTTGCAACGTTACCTATGGCAAATTGGGGGCAATTTGCTGCATATGTTGCTGCCAATTTGCGCGCAAATTGTTTATTACAAATCTTGCATCAAACTTGTAGCCATAACTTTATACCATGCATTAGACAAAATTTGGCTTTGCAGTTTTGGCTGACTCGGTAGTAAGAAAGTCGTAATTTTTACTTTCTCAATCGACTACGAATTTTTTATCATTTTACAAAAATTACTGGAAAAAGGAAATTAAGTACTGCTTTTTTTATCGTATGAATTACAATTTTAAGGAGTTATGCCTACCTATGAATTTTGAAAAAATCGATTTATGGGTTTTAACATTTTCTTATAGTACATAATGTTGGAAATATTCTTTGAAAGTTTGAAATTGATCCGACCAAAATTGGCAGAGTTACGCCCGTTTGAAGCATACGGCGTTGGAAGTTTCGGAGCGGATATAAAGTGGTAAAATCCCTCTCTAGGGGTGCGTGAGTCATGAATACTGTACCCAAATGCAATTTATGGTTGTGTTAGTAAATACATAAAGCTATATGAAGCCGTAATACTATGAATAACTATATATAAAAAATTTGCATTGATTCGGTTGTAAACCTGACTTGAAACTGTAAACATGTTTTTCTCAAAACTACATTTTCAAAATCGGTGACCAAAATATCTCGAGAACCGCTGCACCGAACTGATTTAGCTTTGGTGGACTCATTCTATAGATAAAAGTTTAGTGTCTTATCGTGGCTTTTTGAAAAACGATACTTCGATTTTGAACAGCCGCCATTTTGTCATAAATTACTTTTTCAGGATAATGAACGATCGGGCACTAGATAATTTAATATATTAACTAAATTTGCTCGGATCTTTTATTTTAGATAAACGAACTCCAAGTTACAGTGATCACCGCAAAACGCCTGAAATAAAAACGTCGCCGGGAGATCGCTGATATTTCCTCTATTTATTCATATTTTGCATTGAAGAAATTATTATAAGCACTTTAAAATATACATTTTTGAATATAATGACGTATGTTTAAAAAAGTCTTCAAGTTTTCAAAAAATAAATTCCGAAAGTACGTGTCTTTTTTCGAGCTCGCAGGTAGGCATAACCCCTTAATGTCTACGATCCGTAGAAATTTAAGGGGAAGTTTATTGATCGTTTGGTCTTTGGGCTTCCGTCGATTTAGAGAAATAATCGCGTGTGACAATGTCTGTTGAGCTTTGGGAGCTATTATTGGACCCAGTGGGGCCTCCTACCAATTGTTGGGTACATAGTGCAGAAGCCATATTTGTTTACGTTATGTGAAATAAGAAAAATATTTAGATCGATTTAGGGCTTTGTTATTAAAGCAGTTACCCAGTGATCGAAAGATCTTGAGTTTGATTCTAGGCCCTTTGTCTCGTATAGTTGAGAGCTGAGGATCGCTCAGTACCAAGGAAGTACATAATGTCATTGGTAGAATTCAGCAGTCATAATTGTTTACCACATACGAATTAAGAAAAAAGTCGACATTGTCACGATAGCTTTATTGTTAAAGCAGTGTCTTAGTAATTAAAACATCCTGAGTTAAATTGTACATAGATATACTTAAATTGTAGATATACAAACAATGCCGTATGTTCAAAAAAATCTTCAAGTTTTCAAAAAATAAATTCCAAAGGTACATGTCTTTTTTCGAGCTCGCAGGTAGGCATAACCCCTTAATTGCATGCAGAATTTTCTAGATGTATAACTTCACAACGTTTATTTGCCATATTAAGTAACACAGTCTAGGATGACAGTAATTCGGTAGGTGGCTGTACATGGGTCTTTCACCCTAGTTAAGCGTGTGCCTATATTGTGCGCAGCACACGCGCATACACGTGTATCCACGAGACCGTCGTCGTTTCGTTCCAGGTCACAAAGTCTCGGGGCTCTATCTCTCTACCTGGATAGGCATCTATGAAGCCACTGCCGCGCGCCACATGGACTCGCTCGGTTATCGTAAATGCACCATGCGCGTTGCACTTTGTACCGTTACCGGGCATATAATCGCTCGTTGCCAGGCTCGACCGAGACACGCGCGGGGGGTTTCGGAACAACTAGCGATGTCCGATCGAATTCGTCCCGGCTAACTTCGAGATTAACGGTACACGGAACATTATGCTTTCGCAAGTGTCCCGACACGATGCAGGAATATTTTGAAAAACTGGAATGCGATCCGGTCCACGCGCCGTGATTCATCCTACCGTTGTGGAACCAGTACTTGTCAAGTCAAGTCGATTGGTGTCGCGTGATTAATCGGTCGAATGAAAGAGAGACTGATACGGAATATTGTATATGTTATAGTTACTATTTTTCTTTTATTATTCTGATGTAGCTTTTTAATTATGAACCAATGGAACGGTGGTTTTTTTCTTCATTTTCACTGATAAAATGTGCACATATAAATACGTATATCGGGGCTGGGTTCTTGTTAGTTGAAATAGAAGTATGGAATGGATGCGATTAGACTGCGGATTTTTATGCAAAATACAAGAAGTTTCTGAAGCATTTTATAAGGACAGGAGCAATCGCAGAAATATATTTTCCTTCTTAGGCATCTTATTGGGTTTAGAATACAATAGAGAACTTGGATCCGATGGAAGTTTTGTTTTTCATTGTATTTCACAGAGCCCTATAGGCTATAAATGCATAAAATCCACAGTCTAGATGTGATAAATAATAAGTTAAATGAAAGTGACGAATAATTATTTTATAAGACTCCTAAACCTTATCCTGAATATAACTATATTAAGCCTGAATCTTATCTTGAACTTAATTATAATACTCCTGAACATTCAGTTGAACTTAATTATGACACTCCTGAACCTTGAGTTGAACTTAATTATGAAACTCCTGGACCCTATTCTGAAATTAATTATAATACTTCTGAACCTTAAGTTGAACTTAATTATGAGACCCCTGAACCCTATCTGAAATTAATTATAATACTCCTGAATCTTATCTTGAATTTAATTATAATACTCCTAAACCTTCTCTTGAACTTAATTATAATACTCCTGAGCCCGATCTCAAAATTAATTATAATACTCCTGACCAAGGTTATCTTACACAACTGAATTAACATTACTGAAATTTTAAAAATCACAGACTACAACTTACCAGTACTAATGAATTTTCTTGCATAATAGTAACAACATTCTTAATAAAAATAAATGGAATTCTAGAAGTGAATTTATAAATTCCAAGTCAGCTGATTGTCCTGTTTCATGTTTTGATGTTATATGCACCTTAATAGAAGTAGATTCCTGATTAATACTGCTTAAATGTGTTTCTTTTTTTAAATTAAAAATGTACTAATAATATTAGTGATTTAACTTTTAACTTGCAAAATTGTAAAAACTGTTTGTGCAATGCAAATGTACAACTTATAACTTGTAAGTTCACTAATATCATTAGTTGATAAAGTATTGTGTAAGAGGCTCCAGGCGTCACATGGTGTATTATCGTCGAGGCTATCGGGTGTTAGCCGTGTCTGTTTTGAAAAATTATCCTACCTTTTCGCAAGTATTGCAGGTTACAAATAATATACTGATACATTGCTACAGTATATCATGTTCACTACTATAGCGGACCTTGATCATGTTCCAGTGGAACAGTCACCAATCAAAGATTGTGATTGTCCAAAGGGCCGATTAAAACCAACAGTAAATTACGTATTATAACTTTTTAATTTGATTTAATTATTATATATTACTATAATTTCTTGGTAATTCTTTCAGAAACCAGTAAATTCTGGAAAGTATCTAATATGCACCTAATTTTTAATTACCATACACCTTGATAACCAATTGTGTACAATTTTCAAGCAAATTGCCAGCAATAAATGGCAAAAATTGTCTAAAAAACCATAGCCATCTGTTTGCGCATTTGACTTGGGTTTTGCAGACAACGCCAGCTGACAAAATGGTAAAGCAAATTTTCAGAAAGTCTTGCAGCATGACCTCTGTCAAATTGAGGGCAAAACCGAAACAAGGTTTGCACAAGCCAATTTGCTGTATATGTTGCTGCCAATTTGCTGCCTATGTTGCTGCCAATGTGCGCGTAAGTTGCTTATAAGCAAATTTTACATCAAACTTGTAGCCATAATCTTATAACAGGCATCGAACAAATTTTGCTTTGCAGATTTGACTGACTAAGCATTTATG
Source organism: Dufourea novaeangliae (assembly GCF_001272555.1). Lineage (NCBI taxonomy): Eukaryota > Metazoa > Arthropoda > Insecta > Hymenoptera > Halictidae > Dufourea > Dufourea novaeangliae. Next base: position 816,780 of record NW_015373957.1, on the reverse strand, counting down.
TTATCACGAAACCGTCCAACCATCTTTAATTTCACCACGCTACAGACAAATGACCAGCAAGCTTCCGACAGGATAAGATATTAAGTCACACCCCTAGTAGTAATTACTGTTGGAATTTTGATGGGTGTTTGGTGCACTATTGGTTGGCCAACAGTTAGAATTGTCACCCTTGTATGCAACTGGGCCAACAATCATACCCAACATGGGGCCCACGTCACTATACTACGAAGGGCCAACTGGAGGTTTCTTTTTCGTAGGACCAATTGTTGAGTATCTAGAATAAACCAACAATAGGAAGACAGTTGGCTAGACTACACTTCCATAAAATCCTTTACAAATACTTGAAGGAGTGTAACACTGGAAATAATATTTATAATAATTACTTGTTATAATAATTATATATATATATGTATGTATAAATTGTATATGTATATTAAACAGGTAAACAAGTGTTTTACCAGCAAAGTTACCTTTACAATTTATTATGTACAATTTATACATGTAGCTAATTATTACAAATAATTATTATAAGTTATTTCCAATCTTCTGTCCTCTGACTCTATTTTCACAAAATATCAAATGTCAAACATAATAGAGCATATTCATAAATAAGAAAACAAAAAGATCAATTTGAAATATAATAACAAGTTTTTGGTTGTAGCAACGTTTCTGACGTCTTTAAGACGATATTTAAATGTTGGCAAACTTTGGGTGGGCCAATGTTGTATTATCATTGTAAATTTCTTGTTAATTAACCAATTATAATAATTGTAGGCCCAACATTGGATATTCGTTGGCAAGTTGTCATTACTTTTTCGTCGTACGCCCTATTTTGGGAATTTGTAGGCAAAACATTAACTATATCTCAATTAACTTCCAACTATTGGATACCGTTGGCCAACCATAAATGCTACTAGGGATACTATAAATTTTTATTGGACAAAGTGAATCAGGTGAACGATTAGTCAATCAGTCGTCGAAACGAAAATAATAAAAACCGAATAAACTAACGACGACTAATAAAATGCTTGGCTTTCGTGTGATCAAATCGGCCTACGTTACGATTATGACATAACAGTAGACGGAGACGTCAGCGTTTAAGCGTGAACGGTTACTACACGGTGATCGTGGCGATTACCGAAGTATCACACAGGATACCTCAACGTTCCACGAAAACTTTTTATTTCGTTTGACTCCGGAGGGTCAAGAACACACTTACAGTGGAATTCGAGCTAGGCATGGTCAAGGAGACTATAGATTATAGATATTCAGAATGTACTATTCGTGGGAAAAACTACTAGGTCGTTGCACATGAAACGAGCGATTTTACTGATAGGTATATTCGAAGTCACTTTTATGAATGAAAATTATTAACATAGCTCCTTTCTTCATGATTAAATTAGACAGTGTACTCTACTGTTTCAAGGTACTATCTAGCATAGTAATAAAATTAAATGTGTTAAATATTAATGTTAATAAAGGTGGAGAACCGATCTCACAAGGGATAACACTCAAGTGTGACACGCCGATTTTAATACTGTTTAGTACAGAGATAGTATTTTGAAAAATATTTGATACGAATTTTTTGTACCTGCTGATAACATCGAGGGGGTGAAAACAGCCCTCGAAGTCGTGAATGAGAAATACAGTCTGCTTAATATCCAACAAACTATTTGACTTAGAAAAGGTATTTGTTAAGAAAAATTGTATATTTTTTAATAATAAAAATAACTGCTTAAGTAGTTTTTGGAAATACTACAAATAAAAAATAATTGTCTAAACAAATTTATATTTCGAAAAACAATTTAATTTGTTTAAAATACAACATTTTTGTTAACAAATATCTCTTGTAAGTCGAATTGTTGGCGAGATATTAAGGAAACTTTATTTTTCACCACGACTTCCAGGGCTGTTTTCACCCCCTAAATGTGAATATCAGCAGCTACAAAAAAATACGCGTTAAATATTTTTCAAAACATTATCTCTATACCAAACGTTATTAAAATTGACGCGTTCCACTTGAATGATGTCCCTTGTTAGTTAAATTCAACCATTTTTCTCAAAGTGCATTGAAAGATGAACATTTAACCCTCATTCGTCCCTCATTCTCCCAACTTAATTTGTCCCTCGATGTCAAATTAACGCAGGTGTAAAAAATTAATACAATGAAGAGATAAATAGTTAAATTTGCAAATTCTGTAGAATAAAAGTCACGAAGCCTCAGCTAAAGTCACCTACACATGATAGAATAACATTAATTTCTTAGGAGAAAAATTTGCAATTAAATTTTTCTCAAGGTGATGCTTATTACGTGTTCGTGAAACCGTAAAGGAAATCGTCCTAAAATTTGTTCACGTTGTTTACTTGTCACTCGATACAAAAGAAACCCTTCGAATTTTCCTGTTTATACGTGTCTACCTGGATTTTCTTAAGGCGTGCATGAGATTTATGTTCGCTTTACGAGATTTACAGTTTTCCTCGGGTTTTACCAGTTTGTCACAGTCGTAAGATTCCGCCTATCGTAATACCACAAGCTTCAATACAGTTTGTTTAGGAGGGATGTATCTCATTTTAATGCGTTCAAACGCTTACAGACAGGTCACAGGCTTCGAAATAAACAATAATACCCATTCCTCGAAGTATTATTGTATTAGATGAATGCAAAAGTAGATGGGCAAATTCATTATGTAGATAAAGAGTTTGAAGTAACGATTAAAAGATAAGTGGGTACTGAGGAAACATGGAAATCCCAATTTTGTAAACTAAATAATATTCTTTTTGGAACGAACAGATACATGTCCAAGCAACTGTTCAATTTAATTATTGTTTAAAAGTCACGACGACGCTTTTACATTATGTTTCGTTTCATTAGGGATTATTCGAATAAAATTGTGCTGAACTGTAACTGTACCAATAGCAAAAGATTAGTCATCTAAGTGATTACACCACCAGGATGTGTTCGTATTTTTGGGAATTATTTCTACGTGATCAAAAAAACATTTTTCGATCATATTCGAAAGAAAAAAAATTTTTTACAGAACTTTCGATATTTTCATTTTTATCTGATTTATGCGTAAATAGTGGGCAATGTTCTTGCAAAAAAAATGAACTTTTCATTTCAGTGTTATTTTGCAGCCAAAGGAAATAATCGTATGTCGGACGATAAACAACTCCGATTTATTTAATATTCCACACTCTCGACCGCCATATTTGTTTATAAAGAAAACTTGAAAAAACAAAATTTGTATATATTATTCATACGTGTCTCTACTTTCGTTCAAAAATTTTAATCGAAAAAAGTATTTCTGTTATTTAGAAATAAATTCCCAAAAATGCAGTATTTTCAGAATATATCAATCATTTAATCCCTCAACGTGTTAACCGAATAAACGTGTGGACGAAACATTTATAGATTGTTTTAATTCGTTATTATTTGAATAAAATTCTGCTCGCATCAACTTCCCACTCATTTACATTCTGATTCATGGAAACATAATCGGAACGTGTTGACCGAAATTTAATTCTTAATTACGTTCACTATAATCACTTAATACTAAATGAGCTATAAAATTGGCAGGAAAGACCTACTTACTTTTAATACGAGAATATCTTACCAATAGCAATAATAAAGTTTTTACAAACTTATATACAGGGTGTCCACGAAGTACCTATTTATTTTTCAGAAATTGTTGACAAACGAACGAAACTCCAAGAGTGCTGTTATAAGAATATTTTAATGTATAACTCAATTTCTTCTATTAATTGACAAAAATTCAAATATGTAATTTGGATTTCACATGAACATCATCGATATCTTTGTGTATATACCTCAAATCGGTCAGCTATTTCGCGAAAAATATTTTTCAATCTCAACACCTGCAAATTTTTAATTCTTCGACGATACACGTGAGATTTGATAATGCTTCAAGCAAAAAAATCTTATTTCTCTTTAGTGGAATTAGTAGAAGAAATTGTTTTGGTTTGTGCATTAAAATATTCATTCAGCTCTTAACTGCGGACCACTCGTCTTGGAGACTACTTTAAATTTTTACCTCACTGTCACCACCTATTGGAGAATTTTAGAAGCTCTAGCGTTTGAATACTATCCATTCATAAAGTGATCTGTGCCATTGCTTACAATTGATCGATTCTTTGATGATACACGTGAGATTTGATAATGCACAAAAATCTAATTGTTTTGGTAGAATTATTGGAAGAAATTGTTTGGAGTTTTACATTAACATATTCTTTTAACGACATCCCTTTGAAGTTTCGTTCTTTTTTCAAAAATTTCCGTAAAATCGATAGGGACTTTGTGGACACCCATATAAACTGGAAAAACTTTATTATTATTATTATTGAGCTGTACATTAACATATTCTTTTAACGATATCCCTTTGGAGTTTTGTTCTTTTTTCAACAATTTTTGTGAAATCGATAGGGACTTTGTGGACACCCATATAAACTGTAAAAACTTTATTATTATTATTGAGTTGTACATTAACATATTCTTTTAACGATATCCCTTTGGAGTTTTGTTCTTTTTTCAACAATTTTTGTGAAATCGATAGGGACTTTGTGGACACCCATATAAACTGTAAAAACTTTATTATTATTATTGAGTTGTACATTAACATATTCTTTTAACATCATCCTTTTGAAGATCCGTTCCTTTTTCAAAAATGGGTGTAAAATAGATAGGGACTTTATGGTCACCCTGTGTTACGATGATACGTGGACAGGTTTTGTAGTACCGTTGCAATGACATGTATTTCTCATAATAAATAACCAACAGAATAAATGAAGTTTTCCTTCTTAAAATATACAGCAGAGATTATCCGACTTAAGGTTACCCCTGCGTAATCTTGTTTGTAGCTGAACGTGTTACTGCACGTATTCGTTGGTTGCATAATTCCATGTTTTATTCGACTGCATCATCGAATGAAGAATAGATGGTATAATTAATTTAAGCTTTTCACAGTAATACGAAATAACGGAGAGCGGTCAAGAAGACATTACTTTCTTTATGTTCTAAATTATTTGCATCTGTGATAAGTAGACTACTGCAAATGTTTATGCAAGTTCACACGTTTCAAGACTAATTTATAGATTTAAGGAAAATTAATTTTTTAATTTTTTGAATATTTTTTTTAATTTTAAGAAGCGGAACACATTATTATGTAAAAAAATGATTTTAAATGTAACGGATTATTTTATAAAAAATTATCTGAAATTTGATTAATTATTACGTAAAAAATTATTTTAAATTTAAAAAATTATTTATGAAAAATTATCACAAAACGTATTTCATCGCATACACAACACGTTCTGCACGTACCTTTTTAATAATTAATTCCGCCATAGTTTTCATGAACTATGGCAGAACTGCACAGATTTCACTATTTGTCAACTCACTGATATCACTTTTAGAAATAACAGAAATGACTGATGACTAATCACTATCTATTTCGAACGATAAAATATTAAATGAACTCGTGAAGTGTCCCGTAAAGTCCGTGTGCTTGGTTTCAAAGTCGACGTCATACTGATTTCAAAAAGACATCGGACTTCCACTTTTGACTTTCGAGAAAACGTAAACAAAGCCAACAGCTGGAGGGATACCAATGGTAGAATACAAAGAACCTTTTTCGGTGAACTATTCCATTGATAACAGTATTGTTATCAAACACAACCGAAACCGAAAAATTCACTTTCCATTTCTTCTGGTATTTAACGATTGTACCTCGAAGTTTATACATGCGCAGGGTACATGAATATGTGAACTACGATAAAATAAAACATTTTAAACAATTTAACATATTTACTTGATAATATCATGCACACTACCGCTCAGTAGTTTGGGCTCGCTTACTTCATGAAACAGTGAAGCTGAATATTTTAATAAAGAAATTTAGATGAGTCAGAATATTTAGAAAATTTAAAAAATGTAGAAAATGTAGAAAATGTAGAAAATGTAGAAAATGTAGAAATGTGTGAGAAATGTGGAAAATGTAGAGGGTGTAGAAAATGTAGAAATACAAAAAATGTAAAAAATATAGAAAATGTAGAAAATGTGGGAAATTGAGAAAATTAGAAGATTTTACTATAAGAAATGTTTTTCTAGCATCTTCTGCTGTGACAATACGAATAAAACAAGTATTAACCATATTTCATGGTTATAAACAAAACGCAGTGGAATAGAACGATCATCATGTTATCTTTCTTTTCGATGTTATAAAGATGATTCGACTATACCAAACAGAATTGTCAGCTTCCTCACAACATAAAAATACTTGAAATAAAATGAAATAAAATTTTATTTTATTTTATTCTTCCATTTAAATACATATTAATGGTAGTCTAGCTTATGCGAATACATTTGTTACGCTATCAACCGAATAAAAGATAATACAACGATTTATTTTGAATGGAATTACCCTGCAAACCATGAAACAATATAATATAATTGTGTTGTGTTTTTGGAACAGTTATAAATACGATCAATAATCCCAATGTTTTGAACGGTAATCTATATGTAACACTACAGTTGCTCGTCATATATATGTTATAAATTATAACCAATAGTAGTAATCAATTAATAATAATTAATGAATAACCACTAACAAAATTAATTATGTCTTCAATGTCAATCTTTTATAGACGTATCAAAATGTCGGTCTATCAGCTACCAACAGTAGGTGAATACAAGACAATTAAAACGGTTTACGATGGTTCCCGCGTACGTATTTAAATTGCAGAACTCAGTATGCAATCTACAGTTAAGATATCCTATAGTGGCAGTGAACTGATTAAACCGGTTGTATCCACTAATACTAATTAAAGAACACAATGAAGCGATTTCCCGAAGACATAAATTACTATACCAAGAGTACACATAGGTACTACCGATATATGTATGTATTCGGTTCATTAATTACAAGTATTGTTACGTTGCGAAGCTTAATTTAGAATGAATATTCATTTCAAAGTATGCACTGAATATTTACTAATATTTGCAATATATTTACTTCTAATGAAGATATTTAAAAGAGAAATAGTATTTGCTGGTTGCTCACTGAATTCGTCTGTGTACTAAAAAAGAATAGGCATCTCAGTCTTTTTAAATTATACATGATCTTGAAAACTTGACAAAAATCACTTACACAAAATATATCATAGTCAGTTTGTAGCACCCCCTGAATCAAGATATAAAAAATATATATATTTTGAATTAGTCTAATATTAATAAAAACAATAAAAATGATTAAGTTGTGTCATCTACCTTGCATATTTCATACAACTAATTATTAATTATATGTACAGAGGACTAGTATACAGTGGCAGATGTAAATATTTGTGAAATTTGAGAATGTACGGAAAAATCTGTAAAACGAGAAACTTTCTATTCGGAGCTTCTCACATGACCAATACAATACAGTTTATGGGAAGTAATTTCAAAAACAATAGACTATTGTCGTAAACGAAGTCACCTATATCGTAGAGTTCAAGGTCCAAATTTTGTGTGGTTATTGTACAAAAAAATGAAAATACTAAAATTAAGCATATACGGAGTAGTTTACCGGGTTGGCAACAGTAATCAGTGGCAACAGAGACAAATGCTAAAGGCGATAAAAACTGTGACGGGGGATCGAAGATCTTCAGGACATTCTTCAGTTGTAAATTTGATAGAAACGGAAATTAAATCCGTACACTAAATCCATAGAATAAAAAGGCTAAAGTTAAAATTATCTTAAAGTGCGTTGTCATCCTACGGAATCATAATCAATACATCAATTTAGAGGTGTCCTTGACACATTTACATACAAACACATCGTTTTCACTGGAACAGGTCCACCTTTGAACGGAATATTTTTTTGTGACAGTTTCGTTCGAGTAACTTGAAGTTTCATGGAGGTTTAAGTGAGTTAGCTGTTTACATGTGTTACCAAACCAATTTATAATTGTAAAAGGGTACATTCTTACAACTGATGAAAATTGTAACGTCATCATGAATGAACAAAAAAAAATAATTACCACTCATATTGGAAGAATATTGACGAGTAAAACTACTAAACAACAAATACCCATACAAACGCAAATACCCAAATTATACCATAAAAAACTGAAGATTGTGCTTGAAACCTACGAATACAAAATGTATCATATCGTAACCCAAAATAACAGAATATAAAGCACACATTGTATATACCTTTATATTCAAGGAATACGTGGATAACCATACTATTATGTAGATACCAAACACTTATTAATTTTCTGACAACATCAACCATCATTCTGGCCCAAATACTAACACCAATACTAATTAAATTTGTCCAAACACTAATATTACTTAAATTTGTTCAAATGATACTACTCGTACTATTCAAATTGATTCAAATATTTCAAATATTAATACTGATGCTGTTTAAATTGATTCAAATACTAATACTGATGCTATTTAAATTGGTTTAAACCAGACTCCAAAAATAACAGTTATTTGAACCATTTTGTGAAAACAAATCATTGAGTAAAAAGTAATTTTTATTTCAACGAAAACCAGATATTAATAAATCTCGAAGAAATTTTGAAAAAAATGACGTGATTAAAAAACATGGATTATTAACTATTCTGGTTATGCATAACTATACATGTAAATGATCAAAAATTTTGTTGCTTACTAATAACCATTATCAATGACGGAAATTGTTTTTGGTTGCACGTAAGCATTATTGATGACGAGAATTTTATTTTGGTTACCGATAACCATTATATTGACGACAGGAAATTTTTTTTGATTACGCGGTAACCAATGTACATGACGAGAGTTTTATTTTGGTTACTTTTGACTATCGACAATTTTTATTGACGTTATTTTTATTGACGTATCTATCAGTGACGTAAAATGAATTATAGAATTTATATATTTTCAGTTACAATATAAATACGTTAATGCAAATAACATTAATAAAAATTGACAATGATCGAAAATAACCAAAATAAAACTCACGTCATGGATATTAATTGCCGCGTAACCAAACAAAAATTCCTGGCATCAATAATGGTTACGTGCAACCAAAGCAATTTCTACCATTGATAATGGTTATTCGTGACGAATATAATTTCCGTAGCCAATAATGGTTATTCGCAATCAAAAAAAATTTCCGTCAACGATAATTGTTATTGGTAACCAACAAAAATTTTAAACATTTATAATGGTTATTCGTAACCAAAATCATTCACACCAAGATATTAACTCTTATACCGTCTCTTTTTAAATTGTGGTTATAACAGTTAGGGTCTCTGGTTTAAATACTAACACCATGTAAATTTGTTCAAATACTAATACTCACACCATTTTGAATTGGTTCAAATACTAATATTAATACTATTTAAATTTGTTCAAGTACTAATACCTTTGTTCAAATACTAATACTCACACTATTTTGAATTGGTTCAAATACTAATATTAATATTATTCAAATTTCTTCGAGTACTGATACCATTTAAATTTGTTTAAATACTAATACCATTTAAATTTGTTCAAATATTAATACTATTTAATTTTTTTTAAATATTAATACTATTTAAATTTGTTTAAATACTAATACTTACACTACGTTAAATTGGTTCAAATACTAATGCCCTTTAAATTTATTGAACAACTAAATCAACTAATTTCCTTCAATTCAATGAGTGTCCTGAATCTTCCGACCGACAGTGCATCCGCAGGAAGTCTGTCAATGTTGTCTTAATTGTTTTAAGTAGAATTTTTGCATACTCGACACGATAACTGACAATAAGACAATTCTATCGAGGTATAATAATAGACCGTCGAAGGTCATAAGTAAATCACTTTCCAAAGGTCGCGTGCAGCAAAGAAGCGTTCTCAATTTTATTCCGCGCCTAGCATTGCGCATGTGGGAAGAGGCAACGTAATAATTATTACTGTAGTACATTTCTGACCTTCGCTGACCTATTATTATGCCTCGTTCAAATCAAACAAGTGCCAGATAACGTGATAAGAATAAAAAAAGTGTAGTATTCAATTGAATAAATTAATATACCCTTGATGTTTCTTTCGTGATAAAAACTATTATATCGTGATGTATATTTTTGAGCATATAAAAAAATAGTAGAAATACTTTAGAAGAATACAGATGTTACTTTATTCATACTTTCATACTCTGAGGTGTAATAATTTAATAATAAAGCGAGATTTTTATATATTTAGTGATTATTATTTGATATTTAATGATGATTATTTACAAATAATTTGATATCTGGTATACTATATGTATTGCAAAGTAATTTTGTTAAAGGTACTACATTGTTTTAAAGTAAATTGCAGATCACCACAATTTAATTATTTAATTATATAATTTTTTACAGAAAAATTAATATAATTTTCATTTATTAAAATACTTGTAGTGTCATAATTTCATATGGTTTGCATAACTCAATTGAAATTCTATTGACTACGATGCATTTGAATTCTACAATCTTTGATCTTCATCACATCATAAAAACAACTGAAGAATTTCTGCATATTTTGTCATTATAGCAAGATTAACAGTAATCTCAATATGTTCGAACGGTAATTAATTTTAACGGTAATAATTAATTTCCCACCAACCTTATAATATCTTTAATAAGTGCTTCTTGAATGGTAATCGTTCAGCTTTCGCCTTTCCTAGAGCCCTTGTTCTAAGTTCTGAGGTTATCTTTACCATTCACTCTTTTAGTATCTGGCTTCGAGTCATAAAGGGCACCAAAAATATTCAAAATTCCGTAATAATTATTTCCATATCTTCATTAACACATTTTGAATTACGAAATATGGGCTATGAAGACATCAATCAAGATTTCGCAATCTGATAACATTTTACAATGTTACATAAATTAGGTAATATTTACATAATTCTATGTAACAAAAAATTAAGGTGTAGACTCAATTATGTGCGTTGATTTTTCAAAATTCACGAAAAATCCGAAAGTATTCGTATCTTATCGTATAGAATTAAGAGATTACGTACACATCGATAAAAAAACGTAATCTTAATAGATTAACGTAAGAACGCAACGAAAGTATGACGCAGTTTGATTGACAAATAAAAACCTAGACTTTGTTCGCTCGTTTCGAATTCCCCTTAAAATACATAACGATACTACGTCAATCATGCTTTGTTCATATAAATACTGTTCATTTTAGTTTATCAAGCTACTTATTATAAATAATTATGCAATAAATATACCTAATAATATTACACTATTAACACGAACAATGTCACAACTTCGAACAGGGGTCTCTACACCCTCTTTTTAATAGTAAGCAATACACATGAATAATATTTTATTACAGACCTTTATTATCCAAAGACGATTATATAAATTGTAAAAGAAACTTTTAACTTTTTACCACCATAAATTTCAAACCTATTTCCTGAAAAATTAATTTACTTATGTCACTCTTTCAGCTAACCGTCGACGATTGAAGTAGTGCATAATACTGAATTTTGTGACCATATAAATATTGTTTTTGATGTAATTATGGCCAATAAGGCTCTGTGAAATACAATAAAACACAAAACTTTCATCAGATACAATGGATTTATTAAGATTGTACGTAAGAAAGAAATTCCTACATTTTCGCTTGTCTTTATAAATTACTTCAAATTCCGTTATTTTGTATAAAAATCTACGATATACTGATAATTTTCTCACTCAAGTATTTCGTAAGCAATCAAAGGAAGCAACACTCTGTATACAGGAAATTGTATTTCAGCCGTTTAATCGGTGGAAGAGAAACCTCCTACTGTATATGCATAGAACGCGAAGCGCAATTGTGACGGAAGCTGGTGAATCCGAACGAAGAAATTCCGTATGTAACATCGTACCGCGCATTTTCTTCCGCAGAGCATTAATCGCGAGAAAGTGAAAACGTTTTTTTCGCAATTTGCATCCATTCACGTTCGCGAGTGTGTTTTGCTCGATCGATCAGACGCGTCCTTCGAATGCCTTTGGCGATAAGGAAATCAGCGTGTGAGATCCAAGGAGAAACCTTTTTGTTGGATCATTGCACCGGGAAAGAAGCCTTCTCTCGATAGATTACTGTGATTTTTCCTGATAGATTGCAACAGAACAGAACAAATCAGTCCACTGTCATTTGATCGGAAACCGTAATTACTTAAGACATCTGTAAAACGTCTTTAAGGCATCTGTAAGACGTATTTAAGACATCTGTAAGACGTCTTCAACCTTCATTTGTCACACTGGGTATGGTATTAACCATTTATATAACGTTTTGCATTTTAAAACGATAGAAAGGTGATGGAGGTTACTCTAGGCGGAAAAAGATTGAAGTTTGTACTAATAATTCCTATCCACAGAAATCTTATTCTGCTTAACGCTTTCAGACTTGGTGGTCACATTTGTGTACATGAAATTTCTCACAATTTCACACAAAGCCTTAGGTACTTTATTTGAATTTTTTATGCTCTGCATGTTTTTAGTAGATGTAATCAAGTAGTAATCTAATTGTTTTTTTTACTCTTAAAAAAAATCAGGTCTGAAAGGGTTGAATAGCCGATATATAAATATCGCAAGTTTGTCTGTGGATATGTCATATCCCAGATAGCACATGACGTCTAATGACGCCTTGGAGACGGTTTAAAAACGCCTTAGACCTATAATAGCCGTTAAAAATGGGCGTCTTTAAGGCGTCATGTGCTATCTGAAACCCAGTGTGACAAGGAAGTTAGAAAACGAAATTTCTGTGGAACATAACATCAAGGTAAGTATTTACTTAATTAATCATTTTTATTGTAAATGTACTGTAAAAGTGAATTATCGAAAGCAAAATGAGAAAAAGTATTAAAATAATATAGCTTTTCTACTTAATGGCATAGCAATAACATTAAGCATTTGTACAAAAAGTAAATTTAATATAAATTAAATTACAAATCAATAATCATTTAACTTCCTTCAATGCAAAAGTATATTTTTCTGGTTTTTAGTAAATGTCGAATTTCATTCATTCTCTCTGTGTAAACTAATTATAATTTTTGGAGTAAACCGTTAAACCACTTGTTTTTTCTGAAAATTCAACTCAAGAAGTTTCGATTAGTGCACTGTTAAACTCTCGTAACTTGATTTAAACGAAAACTACAGCACCTTGAAGACAAAGGAATTTTTGCTAACTTTTCAAAAATGTTTGTTCTTTATTTTCAGAATATCTTTGATACTAAAATATTCACGATATTCTAACCTAAATAGTCTTTTTCTTTGGAGAAGCGATATAGAAGAAGGCATTTAAAATGATGCATTTGACACCGAGATATAAGCAATTGAAAAATGTACGGGTATGCCATACCCGTTGTGCCAAGAACGCAACTCTGAAGAAGTATCACAAGTGAGGGTTGACGTCTGTAAGACGTTTTTAAGACATCTGTAAGACGTCTTTAAGAAAGAAGATGTGTGCAGGACGTTTGTAGGACATTACTAATAATAAAATTTAATTTATCTGCAATATTTAAACAAAATTCTACATGTTAATAATAAATTTTATGTATGATATAAGTGTGCAAATTATAAATTACCGATAATATGTATCTGTGCGCCTATGAAGTTATAAAAAATGATAAATACTGGCACTACCAAAGCACTGTCCGTTCACTATCTACCATATATTATCATAGTAATTATTGAAATAGACGTTTTACGGGACGTGGAACTTGCACGACCTTTTGCTAATATTTTCCAGATCGAAGATGAATTGGATCAATTTCTTGCCGTAAATCATAAACGAAACGTTGTAGCATGGCCTGCATTATAATTCCGTATCCGACACAAACAGTCGTAAGTCATGTCGTGAACGGTTCGAACAGTATTGTAGAGTCGATTCATGACGTTTCTTGTAAAACTTAGGACAAATACCGTGTAGTTTGGGAAAATGATATACGACTCGGGATTTACGTTGTGGTATTAACAGCTCCCACGCTGGTGAATAATTTATTGCGATTTATTATTATTTGCAACCTTTTCCATTGTCATCGAGGAAAAAATGAAACAGGTGGGAGTATAATTAATGGATAATGTAGACTAATTTCAGACTATGATTTTGGTGTGAAATTCTAAAACTTAAGTTAATTAATATTAGGTATATCCATAATTGTTAAACAAATCCAACGATGATTCTTCGTTGTAGCATGATATGAAAAACGGTATTATTATTATTGTTGTTGAATTATGTTACTAAATTTACTAGGTTGACAGTTTCAGTGTTCTTTAAAATACGTAATTTGACGGAAATAAACTAATTTCCCATATTAACGGTTCTGTTGATCTAACCTGAATTTCTAAACTTGGGGTCATTTCAAGGTTATATTACAGTAGGTCATTGAACTAGTCTCGAGGTCAGCTCCAACTCGAAGAAATTAAAAATATACGATGCCATTTAAAAAGGTCAAAATGATCTTGATTTTTTATTCAAAAAATAATTTTCTGGAAATGTTTGATACCCAAACGTGTAGCAGACTGAAAGCTGACTAACTTTAGTTCGAAACACTTCTTTGGTAGATTATCAGAAATACCTGAAATATGGTAGTTAATCTTTGAGGATTATTGTAACGAAACATTGCATTTTCTTCATGCAGACCAGGTGTCCTAACATTTATCAACTGTACGTAAAATCGCCGCATACTAATTTTAACCACTAATTTTAAAAACTCACCATACCTTATTTTTAACCTCCGGTGGAAAAAGGAGGGTTGTTATAAGTTTGACTCCTATGTTTGTGTGTGTCTGTCTGTGGCTCCGTAACTCATCAACCAATTATCCGATTTTGATGTGGTCTGTTTTTGTTTTAGAGTGTATATTTCTGAGAAGGTTAATAGCTACGTTTGGTCAAGATCGGTTCAATAGTTTTCAAGTTCTTCAACTTTCTTCAGAATTTCTGAAGGGATCTCAGCCACGGTTGCTGTACCTCGAGTTTGGACTCAAACGTTTAGATTTTATGGTGTCGCTTCCGTATCGGAAATCTTCAGGCTCTAATGTTGACCAGGAAAATAATAACCGGATCTAATGAATAAAAAAAAGTGTGAAATACAATTAATTTAAAAATTTTAAAAACCCCCGACACAAAAAGAACGGTCTATTAACTGAAAAAGTAAGTTACGAAAAGTTTCAAAAATATGAAATAACTTATAATATCATATTATTTATTTCTTTGTTATAGGTAGGATATTTCCAACATATTATTATATTCAATTTTATGATTTCATGTCATGTAGCAATGAACTTCTACGATTGAAACTCAGTTATTTTATAATCTTCATTTTGAATTCTTATAATATTCAAGAATGCGTCGGGGACTGCTGTAAAATGTTAACAAAATAAAGAATTCAAAAGATATATACAAGTAATCGTTCAGCGTAGGCTTGCTTTACTGTACTCGTACGTATCTTTTCAATTTTTTTTGTTAACATTTTACAACAGTCCCCGACACATTCTTCAATATTATAAGAATTCAAAATAAAGATTATAAAGTAGCTGAGTTCCAATCGTAGAAATTCATTACTATATGAGATCATAAAATTGAATATCCCAGATAGCACATGACGCCTAATGACGTCTTGAAAACGGCTTAAAGACGCCTTACACGTAAAATAGCCGTAAAATGAACGTCTTCAAGGCGTCATATGCTATCTGTGTAATAGTATGTTGGGAATATACTACCTATAACAGAGAAATAAATAATATGATATAGTAAATTATTTCATATTTTTGAAACTTTTCATAATTTACTTTTTCAGTTAATAAACCGTTCTTTATGTGTCGGGGATTCTTAAAATTTTTAATTTAATTTTATGACTATTTACTTTCTCCAGCTCAACAAAAACGGAAATCACAGAGTCGAGGAGCGAATTGCCTTCGCGGACGAAGAAATCGTAATTAGAATTACAGGCAGGTATCGATCAAATTCGCGCCCGGCAACGATTTCCGTGAAATCGGGTAAAATAACAGGTATAATGTAACCAGGTACGAATTACGCCGCGGAAATAGCGCGTGTTCTGGGAATTTTAATTGACATCCGATCGCGGCGTTCGAACGATAAATCGTGAGGTTGACGAATCGGCGGTGTCCTCGGTGAGAGTTAACGGAAACAAACAGAATCCTGGACTCCTGTTTTGAAAGCAAGTCCATTCTAATTACCGTTCGCGAGTGCAACCGACTACGTGAACTTGGAAAGTCGCCGGTCCATTTGCCGAAGGTGATACACTGGATACGTTGGGCGCGTTAGAGGTGTGATGATTTTTCAGAACGGGACTCTCTCCGATTTCATGTCCAGAGCCCACCGGAATTCCGGTTTAACTAGTTCCAAGTTGTCGTCGATCGACTGGTGAACCGATTATTGTTATTAACACCAGAACTACCAACGATAAATGCATATCTTTTTCGATCGATAAATATGGCAAATTTTTGAAAATTTACAAATTTATAAATCAACTAATTTCTTTAAGGCAGGGATGCACAGACTTGTTAAGATCAAGGGCCACAAAGATTCACTGTGACTTATGGGAGGACGGGAAAGAAAAGACATGAAAGTTATTTATCATATGTTATTTGTTTGTATATATTTATCATATATTATTAGAAAGGAAGACAATAAAGAGTAAATAAATAATTTAATTTGATGCGTGACATTGCATTGATTTAGCAATTGTTTTAATATTTGGTTCGATTTTTGTAGTAGCCAAGCGCAAAATTGATTCTAAATTTTCATTAGTGAAGCAGTTCCTATTTTCCGATTTGTTAATATTCATGACTGAAAAAGTTTATTCACAGATATACTATATGTTGATGGAAAGAGACTTGCGCATTTTAATGCATTATCTATCAACGATTTATAACTGTTTCTTATCGATATACAACGATAGAAGTTTAATAAACTGTCTTCATTAAATTCATTTCGCAGGTTCTCATCGCTTTGCATGTCAATGAGTTCAAGCTGTATTGACTCAGATGCATTTTCAGGCAAAATGGCAAAAGGGTTGCGAAATAAGTCTAGCAACGGTTTTACTTTTTGAAAATCAGAAAAACGATCCTTGAAGGCTGATATCAAATTATCAATCTTTTCAACATATACAGTCTTCAAGTTGACATTGAACATTTCTGAAATTTTCTTGTAATTTGGGAAATGGACGTAATTCTCTGACTTTAATTGGGTTTGAAATAGATTTAACTTGCATCGAAAAGATAAAATATGGCTGTAAAGTTGAATAATCAACTGATCTTTACCAGCTACTTTGTTGTACGCATGTTGCAATTTGTAAAAATCAGCTATCGTGTGACTTGTTAAAAGTTAAAATAACACATGGTGTGGCAGGCTGCTAGCAAATCAACGGAGGGCCGCGGTCTGTGCATCCCTGGGTTATAAAGGGTTATGCCCACCTATAAATTTTGAAAAAATTGATTTTTGGGTTTTAATATTTTCTTACAGTACATGATTTTAGAAATATTGTCTGAAAGTTTGAAGTTGATCCGAACAAAATTGGCGGAGTTACGCCCGTTTAAAGTATACGGCCTTGGAAGTTTCTGAGCAGATATAAAGTGGTAGAATCTCTTTCTAGGGATGCGTAGTAAATACACAAAGCTATATGAAGCCGTAATACTAAGAATAACTATATATAAAAAGTTTGCATTGATTCGGTTGTAAACCTGATTTGAAACTTTAAACGTGTTTTTCTCAAAACCACATTTTCAAAATCGGTGACCAAAATATCTCAAGAACCGCTGCACCGAACTGATTCAGCTTTGGTGGACTCATTCTATACATAAAAATCTAGTGCCTGATGGTGGCTTTTTGTATTTCATTGCGTAGTTTTTCTTTTACAGATTAAAAATGAACGATTTTTTTGGCGAAAATCGATACTTCGATTTTGAACAGCCGCCATTTTGTCATAAATTAATTTTTCAGGATAATGAACGATCGGGCACTAGATAATTTAATACATTAACTAAATTGCTCGGATTTTATTATTTTAGATAAACGAATTCGAAGTTACAATGGTCACCGCAAGACGCGTAAAATAAAAACGCCGCCCGGAGATCGCTGATATTTCCCCTATTTATTCATATTTTGCATTGAAGAAATTACTATAAACTCTTTAAAATGTACACTTTCGAATACAATGACGTATGTTTAAAAAAGTCGTCAAGTTTTTTAAAAATAAATTCCGAAAGTACATGTCTTTTTTCGAGCTCGCAGAAAGGCATAACCCCTTAATGTCGTATCGTACTAAAAGTTACAAAAGATCTAAGAAAATGCATTGTTATAACATTTTAATCATCGTTGTAAGAGTGTATTGGCAAGTCATTTTGACTTGCTTGGTAGTTCTAGTGTTAATATTGCGGGAGTTGAGTGCAACATGGGAGTGAATGCCATTTATTCAGAATTTATTCAGAATGTATGGAAAATGTTTCGATTATCGTAAGTAGACGGCGGATTCTATGCATTTCTGGTAAATGGTTAAGCTCCATGGCCTGAAGAAATGATAAATATTTCTCTTTTTATGTTTCTAGTATCAATATGTAATTGCATAGGATAAAAGACCCATTTACTGCCACCTACCGAATTACGGCCATCCTAGAATATTTTACTTAAAATAAGAAATAAACGTTGTGAAGTTATTTCATGTTATACACGAATTAAAACTGTAATTCATATGGTTGAAAAAGCAGCACTTAATTTCTTTTTACCAGTAATTTTTCTAAAATGATCAAAAATTTTTAGTTGATTGGAAGAGTACAAATAACGACTTCCTTACTAGCGAAAGGGAAAACAAGGTACAGTAATCCCTCGATTTACGCGGGTAATTGAGTCCACAAAAACAGCGCGTAAATGGAATCATGAAAAGCCGTTTAAAATAAGGATCCGTTCCAGATACTCAAATATGTATTTAGCTCTTGCTGGGGTAGAAAAGTTTTAACTAAAGGGTTTTTAAAAACTTACTGGCAACAAAATAAAAACATTATTTTATGTAACTATCATTCATTTCCATAGATAATTTTACTTCCATACTTTTTCGAAGCTCTTAGATTTCCGTTCCTATAATATACTATATCTTTGGCGCGTTACAGGAATTCGCGTTGTTAGAACTTGCGATATACGGGAGTCTACTGTACTGTTATTTGAAAATAAAAATATTGCCATTTGAAATAATAGCAATTTCATATAATGAATTATTTTGTTATTTTTGTATCTCAAATTTGGCAGAAGTTATTATATTCAAAATAATATGCAACCAAAATGTTCAGAGTTATTATAGCAATCGGAGTACCCCAAACATCCTGCTCTAACAGATTAGATAAACATAGATAATTTTACTTCCATACTTTTCCGAAACTCTTAGATTTCCCTTCCTATAATATACCAACTGCTGTTTTAGACAAGAACATAAGAAATTGTGAAAGGAAATTTAGAAATGGGTACCTGGGTATCCGGGTACTCGGTTGCCTACACAAGGGTTAATGTAACTTATTCGAAGTCACTCTCGCTAGGTGAATCTTCTACTGTTACAGCTGTTATTGTTACGGTTATAGCTAGGGATGAATCGATACAAGTAAATACGAGTACATTACTCGATACTTATGTTTCGATATCGAGTACTTTTGGTATCGATACGTACGGTTGCGATACCAAGTAGATATCGAAAAAGAGTACTTGGATCGAATCGAGTGAGAATCGATCCATCAACATTTGAAATTGTAATTACTTTCAACACAAAACAATGTCGTTTATATTAATACTTAAGGCACCTGTCTTTAAATATTTTCAATATTACAATAATATAGGTATACATATATGGTTAGGTGTAAGCTTCCAAAAATGGTATTTTCAAATATAGAACAGGTTTTCCCGCATTGTTTCCCGCAGTTCCTAACCCAGACCTGCAGTTACAAAAAAGGGTGACAATTATAACTGTTGTGTTAGAAGAAATGCCAACAGTAATTGCTACTAAGGTAGTTGCCACCTTGATCTATAGAAATTATTGGATTTTAAAACAAACAGGCAGTATTTATGTAAGCTTAAGGAATGTTGGAATAATTGTCTATTAACACTTTCTTTTACCTAATTCTTGCAATTTATTAATAGTATTGTACATCCACGAGCAAACTCGGCTTCCGCTAGAGGAAAAAGTGGCGTAATGATAAGGTCCTCCTACCGCTTGATAAATTTACTTCAAATACTGAAAGAAATGTTAAACCGAATGTTAATTTGGCATAAATTTTATTAACCCCGAGACCAAGTGGTAGGAGGTTTTTTCCTTACATAACTTTTTTCCCTAGAGGAAACCGAGTTTGCTCGTGAGGGTACAGTGTTTTTTTCCAGATGACAACGCTATATCTGTTGTATCAACCCTGAAGGTATGTACGATGGTCGAAAAGCCACGATCGATTAATCGATCGATGCCGCTGAGGCGACCTCGCACGGCAAAACGAAACGACAAAAGGAAGATGTTCACTCGGGTTACATGGCGACAATACGTTATCCAATGTATTAGTTTTTCCTGTTTTACTTAATAAAATCCGTAACTGAAGAAATAACTTTTTAAGATTCAGAATTGGCATAAACGTAAAATTTGTCAATTTATATAAATTTTGATACTTGTCTTTTAAAATTACCTTTCTTTCGATTAATAATACTTAGAATTTAACTTTCACGGTATTCAGACTGTTTGGTTCGAATTAATAACCCGAATTAATGTGACCTCTTTAAGAATTCCGGCCTTCGGTCGTTACACCCTTCTTTAAACTAGAGCAGTTCTTCCTTTCACCCAAAGAAAGTATCGTAAGCATTAATCAATATTAACGTGAATATTATATGGCCAATTAGATTTTATACATTCTGACAGTGAAAGGACTTCGGGAACGTAATTAATTCACGCACGAATAAATAAAAGTACTCGAACAGTATAAGAAAGATATGAGGAAATATTGAAGACATGAAACTTTACGAGCTTTTACGTTGTACTTAGTGCATTTTTAAATGACAAAACAAAGTTTTTGTACAAGGTTCTGGTCTAGATAGAATATGTAATTTAGCAGTGACATGACAATTTTTCTTGCGATAATATTCTCTGACCTTCTAATAGCAAATATCTATCGGTGCATATTATCTTCGTTTTTTGATAGTTGTTTTTCGCATTTTTTTTTCTTTCTTTTCTTATACTCAATTTAAAAACTGTACCAAATGAAATACAAAAGTATATACGTACAAGCTTATGTTAATGATTTTTGCACTTAGCAGTAGCTCTTTTCATAATTCTTATTCTTTTCAACGAACAGACACGTTTTTTATTACAAAAGTTGCAGGATTCTTATAAAATTGTATAAACAGCAGAGTTGGGCAAAATGTAATCTAATTACAAAATCCAAATCATAATTACAATGTAATTGCAAGACAATTAAAATTGTAAAAAAATTACAATATAATGGTAATTGTAATTGTCCCGCAATTATATTGCAATGACAATGTAATTGCAATTTAGATTTTGTAATCAGATTACATTTACCCAACTCCATTAAACAGTAACTTACAAAGACATTTGATTGTAAGGAGCCAATGTCAGAGATGATTAACAAAATAATTAGAAGAAAAAGCATATATTATTTGACGGTATAATACAAATACATGAAAAAAGTTTAAGAAATAAATTTACTGTAAAGCTAACAAACATTATAAAAAATCTATTATCTTTTAAAACAGTTCGAATGATGATTGGTGAAATAGTCTGCATTGAAAACCCAAGAAAACTACCAACTCTCCAAATATCGACTAAATTTTAATAATACATTTATTATAAACTTTTATCAACTTCCATCCAAAACTTAGAATCTGCAATTTATATTTGTCGGAAGTAACAATCGTCGTTCAAAAGAAAATAATTACGGATCATACTACATGTTATCTCATAAAATTACATGTATTTCACATTGTCAACTAGCTTCCGCGTTTGTTTCCCATGGCGAAACATTAAGAAAACAGTACCACTTTCTCCATAAACCTAACCTCAAATTAAGTTAACTTAAAATTTCAGGATGAAAATTTCTTGTTGAAACAAGTTATCAATAATTTCACTGCACAGTTATATAGAGCATAAAAAGCAACTAAATTTTCATTCTAACAATTTTTGAATATCTACTATAGTTTTCAAGATATACAGAGAAATATGAAACACACTTAAGGGGTGCAGATGGGTGATACAGGTTGAGTGAACACCTTCAAATAGCGTCTCCACCCTGAAAGACAAAAAAGTGGCAAAAAAAAATATTGCCTGATCTTTCTATTAAAGTTGACTACAAAACTGCAAAGTTTGTCAAAAATTGGAATTTCCAAGTTACCAAAGTTCCCTTGTTAGCGACAGTGAGCTAGACTACGTGTGTACGCACGAAGAAAGAAAGGCAATTTTTCAAGAATGAAAACACGGCTTATGTCGAGGCTAGGCAAGAACGCAATATGTACAATACTTGTTTCGACAATTACGGGACTAATTAGAAGAAGTCAGAGAGTTCTCACAATTTCATTGAAGTACAGACCAGAGAGCGCCTGGCTAAATTATAACTCTGCGTTCTGTTGCGCAACGAATGAAGAAGCCACCAAGGAGAAGCTCACAATGCCATTGTACGTTCGTGTTACGTCATCTCATGCATCGGAATTGAACTTTCATCATTTATTACTGTGCATGGTCATTGATTTTGCTGTCAAGTTACGCGACTGTCACCTTACAGCTTAACCCACGTGGGATCGACATAGACTATAGACGAACGAAAACGACACAGAATTCGTGGAGCTATGTAGTTTCGTTTCTTGAACCAAACAATGGGTTACACGACCTTGTTTAGGGCCCACGTCACTATAATACGAAGGGCCACCTGGAGGTTTCTTTCTGTAGGGCCAATTGTTGAGTATCAACAATAAACCAATAATAGGAAGACAGTTTGCTAGACTACACTTCCATAAAATCCTTTACAAATACTTGAAGGAGTATAATACTGGAAATAACATTTATAATAATTACTTGTTATAATAAAGTTACCTTTACAATTTATACATGTAGGTAATTATTACAAATAATTATTATAAGTTATTTCCAATCTTCTGTCCCCTGACTCTATTTTCACAAACTGTGAAATGACAAACAGGTTGCGCGACAGTAACAAATTGTGAGTATATTCATAAATAAGAAAACAAAAAAATCAATTTGAAATATAATAACAAGTTTTTGGTTCTAGCAACGTTTCTGACGTCTTTAAGACGATATTTAAATGTTGGCAAACTCTGGGTGGGTCAATGTTGTATTATCATTGTAAATTTCTTGTTAATTAACCAACTATAATAATTGTAGGCCAAACATTGGTTATTCGTTGGCAAGTTGTCATTACTTTTTCGTCGTACGCCCTATTTTGGGAATTTGTAGGCAAAACATTAACTATATCCCAATTAACTTCCAACTATTGAATACCGTTGGCCAACCATAAATGCTTCTAGGGTATTAAATACGTATATTCCAATAATATCAAAACAAGGTTAATACTAGAACTACCAAGCAAATCAAAATGACTTGTCAATACACTTTTACAACGACGATTAAAATATTATGACAATACATTTTCCCAGATCTTCTGCAACCTTTTATTACGATATGAAAGTGAAGAAATTAGTCAATTTCAAAATTTCTAAATTTTCAACACTTTTTCACGTTTATCCACCTATCGAAGCAAATATACGTTTATCGTCGGTAGTTCTAGTGTTAAATACACGCATGTTCCATAAACGGGGGGGGGGAAAAAGTGTGTCTACTAAGCGGGGACTACCGTACATCCGACTTATTCCGTAATTCGTAGCGAAGTCAACACACGATACGCGGAGTACTCTTCAACGCCTACATATTACCAAGCGTGAACCAGACGCAACGGTGCCGAGCCATGCCCGGTGGTGTCGTGTAACAAAAGCTCCCATGCTGTAACGCGACTGGTGCTAGAAAATGCTTAACGCTCTTTTGACGCTAACCCCCGTTCGCGAGATGGTTTTCAGCGAAGCCTCGATGCGTTCAACTAGAAACTGGACCGGGGACAATAGGCCTGGTAGCGGAGGCACGTGTTTCGCGAGGCGTTCTTCGTGTCCTCGTATATGTACACATGTACATATAACCGGACAGAAGTCAAAGCAGGAGAGATTGTGTTACTCCGTGTATACTCATCGTCAGGTCCGGAATAGGCACGTTGAATATTTTCATTGTATAATGTTGTCCTTCTGTGTGAAAGTTCCGTTTCCTTTCTCCCTTTCGAAGAAGTGATTTTTTTTCCCCTACGACGTCAGCACGATTGCTACGTCCCGTAAACCAGTTATACAGGATGAGTCGTTAAGAACTGTTGTCTGTAATGACTTTTACAGTGAATCCTCAATGAGTGTTGGAAGGCTCATCTGCACTGAACGTTAAATATTTCGTAAACTAATGGCCATGTACGGGTGAAACAGATATCATTGGCTTCAGAATTCGAAGTTTTATCACTGTGCTAAACCTCATTAAGGAGCCAGCATGACACCTGGGGACCTCTTCTTGTCAGTGCTGTGGAGCCTTCGAACAATCATCGAGGGTTTACTGTATTCGTTGATTTTAGAAAAATTGTTTCATATTAAATACAGTAATGTCTCGATGAGTCCACTTCGGAGCATTGTGGCAAGGCAGACAAATTTTCAGCCCCTTATAAAATTGTATCTTGATCGAAACTGAGTCTTTGCTTAGTTTCGGTTTACTCAGTTTTTATTGGTCCCACGGGGGGACTCCCCAGTAGTGGGGATAATGCCGTTGATCGTGTCGCATTCATCGAGGAATCACTGTCCAAAGTAATTCATTTAACGCTGCCACCTAATTTACTTGTAAACTATTTTTTTTATATGAAAAAATGTTTCAAACAAGAGTTGTATAGTATCAAGGTGGGCAAACATCATAATTAGTTTGTTGTTACTTTGTTTTTTTAAAGGTCACTTTGAGTTTTTTTTATTGCAATGTGAAAATTTTGTTCGTGCAAGTGGATATAGTGTTAAAAACTGAGGAAAAGCTATTGTAGTGTATAAGTCCAAAAACTAATAATTACTGAAATATTCTTCAGTGAACTATGATAAACTTCCGTGAATGTAAAATCTGTAATTAATGTAATCAGCTTAATGTTGAGCCTGCAGACTCGAGCTCTGATTGGTCGGGATTTTTCGTTAATATCTTTTTAACAAAGCCTCGGAGAACTTTTTCACTAAGTAAAAAGGTATTTCAAATTACCCCAGAAATTACCCCTTTCAAGGGTTTACACGTATTTTAAGACACTCTGTATAGATCATACATGTGTATAGAAACACATGCCTATAAAAAATGTAAGGATTATTATAAAGAAATCTAAAGTAAAGATTAAGAATACTTCGTGTGATAGTTTTAATTAGTATGTGAAAATGTAAACTTATTTATCGTGTTATACAAGCACTGCCACAATTTTTCCGTCGTGTTATATAAATCTGTCTTACATATGGGTCTACTGTACATGAGATATAACATATAAGAAGCGCTGTACCTTCTTTTATCTCATATTTTCTGAGATGCCAAGACGACCTTGAAGTGTATTTTTCAGTATTATGTTGTAGTTAATAAAAAGTGGAATTCAATGACCTATTAATCAAGGGACCTTGAGCTGACCTTCGACCTCGAAACAAGATGAAAGTATATCAGACTGTAAACAAAACATAAGATCGTGAATGTAACTTTGAATACGAACATTGAAAGTGAGTGGTACATTTGGTACATCTTGTTTTCAGGTCGAAGGTCAGCTCAGGGTCATTGTTCCATGTCAATAAACTCGTTTTCTATCGTCTACAACACACTGTTAAATAAAATCTACGGTACTGTTTAAAAAGTTCAAAGTCATACTGATATATCAGAAAATACTTGCAAAGTTTACGGCATACTGTCGCATTTATTTGACAAAATTGCACGCAAAAATGTAAATTTTATTTGAAAATTACGAAAGGTTTATCACAAATGATGATAGATGTAATGATAAAAAGTATACATAAATAGAAAGTGCAGAAAAAGATAATTGCAAAAAAGTGAAAAGGTTTTGTTCTTTCAATATATATCATAATTAATATAAAACAATTTTTGTGAAAATCAATAAATGACGCGTAAATTTCAGACAGCAGCTCTTATTGGATCACCCGGTATATACCTTACAAATGACGTATTTCAGGTTTCGTTGACAACGTGTCACACGCTCGTTTAATTTGAAAGTCTTCAATGTTCCACTGGATTAACAGCAGGTGTGGACTGAGTATAGGAAAGTGAACGATATAAATTACAGTACTTTAACCTGCCAAAATTTAATCGTACAGACAGGACTAAAAAATAACTTCGATATTTATATTACGGTCGATAAATTACTGAACACTTGGTTGTTCCGAAAATACAGGTTTCTTTTTAATTTGACTTTTGTTCAAGATAGAAACTTTCAGGTACCTTTCCAAATTCGTTAAAAAAATTAAATAAAAACGGTATAAAACAATATTTATTAGAATGAGAGATTACATCACTGTAAAAATTGATTTGGTCAAAGATAATTTGACGAATAGGAGTTAATTGCTAATTAATTACTGCTTACTAATTATTCAATTCATACTTACTGATCATATTCGGTATAATCAGATTTTTACTTCTTGCAATTTAAAGTCAAGTAGCATTGATCTTATCTCGCCAAAACGATAGAATGAATCAGTCGTTGAAGTGTAAAGTTCAGCGAACAATGGTATGTCATATAAATGAACGCATAAAATAATCTACCTTTCTAAACAAAAATAAAATCTAAGTATGTTATTATTTACATCACATTGTATACAATGAAAGAGATTGTACCGCAGTATGTACTTACGTACGGCACCGTTATTTTTCACAGGTAATTTTTTCCGAGGAATAAGGCTGCAAAAACTCCACAGAATACTATCTTCAACTATAATTAGTGAATTAATTGCAATGTTAACCGTAATAATCCAAATACACTATTGTTTGTGGGAACAAATGAAGTGGCAGTCTAGTGGTAGTCTGGCAGGAAGGGTTACACTTCCTCGAGAACCAATTTCCTCTGACTGTACCATGCAGCGCAATGATGAATTGTTCTCGAACGTCTATGCAAACAACTTTGTTTACGTGAAGCTTTTCAAACAGTCCAACATTTTATAAAAAAGAATAAAATCAATACTGAAACACATGTAACACGTGTAATACAGTAAAACGAAATACAGTGAATCCTCGATGAGTGTTCGAAGGTTCCACGAGACTGAACATTAAATATTTCATAAACTAATGGCCATATGCGGCTGAAATAAATATCATTGGCTTAAGAATTTTAAATTCTATCATTGCACTAAACCTCAAAAGTCAGCGTTACACGTTATCGAGGATTTACTGTACAGGTCCAGAATTTTTTGTGTTGTGCATAACATTTACTAGTGAGCAACAGTTATCTTTTATAAAGGTATGCAAGCTATTAAAATCAGAACTTGATCAACAAATTTTTAGAGATGCCGCAAACCACTAAAAAATTACTGCTTCTTGATTTTATAAGTTTTTTCAGTAATTTACTTTTTGTTTTCACCAGATAAATTTTCTTACTATGTAACAATAATTTTAGATGAAATAATAATGATGTCTTCTCATTTATATTGTGAACTTCATTTTATTTTGTTAAAGATAGAAACTTTTAACGTACAATCTGTTTCAATTTTTGCTATGAAACACATAAATATTTACATCCTAACGTTTACACACCTAATTTGAATTATTGTTGTGCTACTATTTGCAATTACAAGATTGCTTATTTGGAAACTGAATATTTTTTTGGATGATTTAAAAATTTAATGATATTTCTCACAATTTTCTCAATCAGTTCTGTCAAAATGTTTATAAACTAATATATTCTCAGTTTCATTGATTACAAAACTTCGTCATAAACTTTTGACGAGGAGTATACGTTCATTGACGAGAGGATACGTGCTCTTGTCGAACTGTACAGGGCTACTGCAATTATTGATCCCTGTCGTACATTTTAGGGAAACAGAAACAGGGGTGTTTCGTGGCAACACGATAGAAAGGGCTGCACCCTTCGTGTTACATTTATCTTTCCTTTAAGGGACACTGTAAAGTAAAAACATTACGCATGAATATTCGTCTTGTTTTTAGCACCATTAAAAAATTTTCATTACAATTTTACAGGTTTATAGGCGACCTCAATAGAAGTATTAGATCATTTTTCTTTTTTTTTTGCTATTATTTGGTTCTTTAGGGTGAAAATAGCCCTGAAATGGTTAATGTTTGTTTTCCCATTTTCCCGTATATCTTAAAAATTATAGCGGATATAGAAAAATTGTCAAACGAGAATTTGATGGCTTTTTATGCCCTATAAAACTATAATTTATGTATACAGGGTATTTCCGAAATGGTGGTATAACCCGAAAGTATATGATTTTACATGCAAAAATAAGTCGAAAATGTAGAATAACATTTTTTTGAATGACACCTTCTTTACAAGATAATCAACTTTTAAAAGTCATCTACGTGAGTATTCATATAGTGACAATAAGTAAAAACGGAATGTAATAAACAGACGCGTCAGCAAACTCCTATCCAGTAGATTTTTAAATTCGACTTTCTCGAAAACGAAGCATCCTACGAAAAAATGTTATTCTACATTTTCGACTTATTTTTCCATATAGAATCACAGTCTTTGGAGTTTTACCATCATTTCGGGAACACCCTGATAGGGTGTCCGGTTATAAAGAAATCATGCAAACCAGTGGAAAACGATCCACTGTATGAAACAATTGTTCAAACAAGAAGTGAATGGTTTCAAGGTGGACATAATCTGGTGTAATTAGTGTTTCTGTAGATGGCCAGGAAGAGGTCACATAAAGATGACACGTTTTTTTAAATTGAATCATATAGTTTTAAACATAGTCATAAACCTAATTATGTTGCAAAATCATTATTTTCGGAGATATTTTAATCCCAATATGTACTGCAAAGTGATTGTCATTTCAGGAGAGGTGCAAACATGTGTACAACTTTGCAATATTGAGATTAAAATATCTTCTTATGATTGTTCGGTATAAATACGTTCATACTTTTTTATATAGAATGCCAAGACGGATTGATTACTGTATTTAAAATTATATGATTCCATTTAAAAAAACATGTCACCATCAGGTAACCTGTACCTGGCTATCTACAAAAAAACTAATTAAACCAGATCATGTCCTCTTGAAACCATTCACTTTTTGTTTCTACCATTTTTTCATACAATAGATAGTTTTCCAGCAATTTACACAATACTGTGTTACACAATCTAATTTAGTATACATTCAACACTGTAGTGTTCATGTTAAGCGCCATTGATTAGTCTACAATTAAAGAAATTCTCAGCTGCTGTAGGCATCAACGTCAACGTTCATGTATTATTTCTGCTCTGCATGCGTCCATTTTTGTAACAAAGACTGCCTAAAAGAATATTCCGTGTGCCTCGAGCAATAATCATAAATATGCATAGCTACTTCCTTCGAATGCCACGTAACATTAGGTATGCACGGTCTTATAAGGAAGGAGCAAAACGAGACCGGTAATGGCGCAAGTCGTATGCATAACACACGTGTTGCTTTTATTTCATACGCTCGTCATCATATTTAATTTGCGACAACGGAACTGTCGTGACAGTATCGGTATAAGTATCGGAAAACTGTTAGAAAAAGAAATAAAATAATTATAAATAACCGAAAGAATGGAAGTAATATGGAAATAATCGAAATATTGAAATAACGGAAATACTGAAAGAATGGAAATGGTGAAGTAATGAAATTATAGGAGGAATGGAAATGCTGAAATAATGGAAATATCGAAATAATAAAAATATTGAAACGATGGAAATACTGAAATAATGGGAAAATATTGAACTAATGGAAATATTTAAATAATGGTAATACCGAAAGAATAGAAATATTGAAATAATGGGAAAATATTGAACTAATGGAAATATTGAAATAAATGGAAATATCGAAATAATGGAAATATTGAAAGAATTGAAATACTGAAATAATGGAAATATGGAAATAATGGCAATACTGAAATAATGGAAATATTGAAATAATGGAAGTGCTGAAATAATTGAAATAATGGAAAAACAGTTTGTGAATAAAGAAATCAAGTTCAAATAATTTTTAAAATATTCATTCCATTATACATATTAAATTAATATACTGGGATATTGAACAAAATAAAACAGACAATCGGTGCTTAGTATACTTGAATACCGATGTCAAGGACAGAAATTTCAATATTCGAGGATAAGGTCAAGTGTTTTTGGCATCAGCTCGCGACAGCTTGCGGAATTTCAGTAACTTTGAACCTGGAACGACTTCCCTCTACTAGATTGTTGCGCACCGGTGCGGCCAACTCATTAAGCCTTGCACAACCGATCGTGAAGCCGATGGGTGGGTCACTCGTGACCCATACTAGAAATTATACGTATTGTATAAAACTTTCACATTTGTTTACAAGAATATTGTAATACAAAATTTGCATTTCTATAAAAATTGATTTCTGTTCGTTTGTTAAACAAATCCTTTCTTCTCAAAACAGCGATGTTCGTCATGCGAGAGTTATTAATCCCTAAATGTGTATTAAATTTCAAACCACTTTTATTAGACTAATTGTAACAATGTTTAATCAAAAACTGTGCACGTTTGCAAATTAAAAACAAATACACTTTGTACACCGATTATAAAAAGTCATTATTTTTTATGATAATTTTATGAGTTTAAATTTTATTGTTTGAAATGGTGCCTTTGCTAATTGATATATTCATAGTTAGAATATATTGCAATTTTTGCAGTACAGTAGAACCTCGATTATGAGACAACCTTTATAATTATTTATATTTATAATATATCTAAGAGTTGCTAGCTATAACAAATAAATAAACTCTAATAACAATTTCAATTAAGTTTATTTATGCTAAACTAATTTCGTATGTTTGTTCAAATATTATGTAAAGGAAATACATACTCCTTATTCTTTCAAACACATTTTTTATTCCTTATATTTTATCTCTTCGATAAAACAACTGTCAGTGCAAAGTGTACTTAACGTCTGACAAATTCCGCAAATAATTCCGTTACCACATTCATCTTTTAATCTTTGTTTCACCGGCCGGTTTATGTAATGTAATATCGTATGTATTCAAAATTCTATCAGGAGAACGTAAAGAAACTAACAGAAGTAAATGGAATCAAAAAACATTTCGGGAGATCGAATCTCGTCGACACAAATATCGTTCTCTTTATCAATAGGAAACGCCTCCTCTAAGTTCTGGAGATAAAAAGTCATAAATGAGAAAATGCTTATAAGTTCGTGTGGACTAAAATTATAAAATCATAAAATATAAAATATTTTTGAAATAACTATTTAGTTTAAAAGATTAATAAAATAGAATTTGTAATTTATTCGTTCTCTTTATTTTAATTATTCTATTTATTTATTTAATCTTCTGTTTATTTTAATTATTCCTTAGAGTTTAAACATGTGGCTTTTTCAGAACAATAAAAATACTCTTCTACCAGAAAACATTGATTTCAGGACTGAGCATTACCAAAACACTGATACAAATAAAAATAATCTTCTACCATAAATGTTTTATTCCAAAACAACAGATTTCTGAAAATGTTTATCATTATCATAGGTTATTCATTCTAAGCGTTCATATTCTAATGCTTATATTTTCTTTATTTCTTCGTATTTGCCAAATTTTTTCAGTTAAACGTTTGTTACTATTTGTGAATTGGAAACTAAGTCCTTTAAAAATATTTTTATCGAATGATAATATATTTATCTACATTTCCATTAAATTTATTTATTACTGTTATTTTCCTGCTTATTTATCGCTGTAACTTGTTATTTCCATTTTAAATAAAAAAATGTCCAATCCCCGGAAGAACATTTATGAAGCCGACACCTACGTTCTCTTTTTATCCATTGCGTAGACTATGAAATTCTATTCCGTTCAAAACATTCGTTCCATTGAACACATTGAAAGCGTATTGACGGAATTTTACAGTACTAGAACCATAGAAATATTTGTTCCAATGGCTTTGGTGGATTCAGATCAAGAATAAGTTCATTATCATCCGTGAAGACGCGTTGGTGTCATGCGCCACACAGATAGATCGAAGGTTCAAGAGTCAATAAGAAACAGATAATTTTTTTCATGCGCCTGGGTTTTCAACAGACATAATGTGTATGTTTCTACAAAACATGAAGATTTTTTCTACTAATGCCAGAAATTTGTTCTATTAACACTGAAAATTTGACTGCATATAATTGTTTTGGTACACGTGTTAACATTAGAACTACCAAACACGTCCAAATGAGGGATTTCAGATTTCTTGCTTCACCATTACTGAAATTATGGAGATATCATTGATGGAATTCATGTTATTACATTACACTAGATTATACAATAGCGGACAAAAAAGTTACCACTTTCTTGATTTTTTTTTGTTCGTATTATCCCTTAACATCAACTTAAAACCTTAATATACTGGGTTTTATACAGTTTTTAATTCTCTATCAGAATATACAGGGTGTTACCAAAATCGTGGTATAACCGACAGGGTACTGATTCTACATGGAAAAATAAGTCGAAAAGAAAGAATAACATTTGCTCATTCAAGGCTTCGTTTTGAAGATAGTCGAATTTGAAAATCTACTGGATATGCGTGCAATTGAATAGAAATTCAGATTAATTTTCAAATTCGATTTTCTCGAAAACTAAACCTCAAACAAAAAAAATTTATTGCATATTTTCAACTTATTTCTTCTTATAGAATCACCACCCGGCCGGAAGTATCACAATTTTGGGGGACGCTCTGTATATTGAACACATATTACAGTTTCGATGACATTAAAAAATAATAAAAAGAAAATAAATGCAAAGAGTAATAACTTTTATGTGTGCTAGTGTACACTATGCACATTTACAGTTTTGATGGCGTGGGTCCGTTTGGACTCCTGTGCATTATTCCTTCTAAATTCATTTTTGAACAAATTTCTATGTGAATTATCTTTCTTCTTCTTTGAATTAATATAAACAACTACTAATTTAAATTAGATATCGGAAGCTGTTAAGTTAAATGAAGTTCTTGAAAACTCGGGTCATAATCACCTAGCCATCGTCGTCCAAGGGTTAATATACATAGTGAGTCTACTAATTGGGCAGGTCTATAACTCTATTCCAAGTGAAAATAGTAATAAATAATAAAAGAAAAATCCACATGGTTTAATGAACTCCATCATTGTGTAACATGATCTTTTTCATAAGTGCATTGGTACACTTGCAAAACGCAACTATCCTCTTCCTCTCCATGATACCACATGATTTTTTTACATGAACCAATTCCTCACATCAATAGGCGCATGGAATGTACCAGGCAAAGTCATTAAAAATAGGAAACTTCATGAGTTATTTCATTCCTTTTCAAAAAATTAAAAAAATTATCTCAACATTAGAATAATATATAATGTGTAATAACAAATAGTAACCTGCAAAATACAGTAAAATAGAATCTGTAATCAAAATTAACAATAATTTAATGTTACGAAATAAAAAATCAAAATCAAAATGTTCAAAAATGAATTTCTGTGTAATCTTCATCTTTATCAATTACTGTCTAAAATTTAAAAATTGCTTCAACCTCCATTGTCTAATTGCAAATAATAACACACTGAGTCTTCAATGACCCCGCCCTAGACCATTCCTGCACACAAAGAACTAACTCACATAAAGAAATCATACAACACCACTAAAAGGAATGCAGCTACAAGTGTATCAATGTAATTACAAAAAAAAATCATTACAAAATGGCAGAGTTCATCCAACCATGTAGGGTCTTTCTCTACGACCCCTCCCTATCTTCACTGCAGAACCAAATCCCCCCTCAGTTACTAGAATCCTCCTAAATAACACAATTCAACGTAGTACATATACATGCAACGCTAGCAATCCTATACCTCATCCAAAGATCGCAGTCAGTAACTATAAACAAAGGAAAGTGACAACCACTTAGGTAGCCCAGGAACATAGTTAGCTACCAGCTGGACTTACTGCACCAACGTTTGATTATTTTCACTGACTCGTGAATGCACAATAGTGTAAAAATCCAAGTTAAACACTCAGTAAAACGTTCCCACGAAATTCCCATTAAAAATCTCCCAGGAGCATTAAGACGTCAATCGTTCGTTTCTAACAGGACATGCATCGCTCAAGGCCCCGGTGTGCAGTCTAACTGTTCAGATTCAGAAGCCGTGTCGATGAGTCACCGCCTCGAGGACTGTGGAAGTCGTGATCGCCAGAAAGCAAGGTGTAACAAAGCAGCCACGGTGCTACTACTCGCAAAACCAAAACCCTTTCGACACATTCACTAGCCAGTCGAACCGCAAAAATCGCAGAGCCAAAATATCATCGCGTGTATGTATGCACGAGAGCGCACACGCGTTCCCGGTACCGCGATCGATCGTGTCTCGAGGTCATCCACGAAAACTTTTACGAGGATTGCGGTGGGGGCTGTCGCGGTTGCAGTTGCAGCGACCTTGAGCCATGAACCTGAAAGAAAATCTAAAAGGAGAAATGGGAAATTTACCCTGGAGCATATTGTGATCGGCCTCCTCGTCCGCCAGGCAACGGACCCCGATGGATGAAGACAGCAGACTCATGATGATTCCCGGAGGGGACTCCTCTGGTCCTCCTACAGAGTCGTGATCCGCGGAAAAGCCGGCTGGCTCGTGCACCGTTCACGCGATTGGTCGATCCACGGGTCGGGAGCTCGGTGGCCCCAGCTGGGCCAATCGTGTCACGGAGTATCGGCTATTAGCCCGGTAGACAGCCGAACGAGCCTCTACGAACGCACCTGTCGGCCGTGCATCCGGCCGACTCGAGAACGCTGCTGGCCGCTTCCACCGCTTGGTCACTTTCACTCGACGTGTGGAAAGGACGATCGCTGGCGCAGTGTGCACGAACCACCTGCTGGCACCACGTTTTTCGTTCCTTCGCTGGAATCCTCCAACGGAATTGCTATCCCTTTCCCCAATTGACGTGGGCTCAGCCAGCCGGTGGATTAATCCGATTCACACGGTCCTACTCCTCGTGTCATTCGTAGGCATCCCGGTTGGTGGATCCGTTTCTTTTCTCCACGGATACGATGATGATGACGGGCGATCCTCTCGAGGAGAGAAACCACGCGCTCGCGCGCGCGCTAATACACACACTGTCAGATCGAACGGTGGACACAAGTCTTTGCTGCTTCTGTCGCACTTTGGGCAACCGTTTTTCCGTCGATGGTGAGCTCCGCGGACGAGATACGCGACGACGAGAGAGAACCCTATCCAGCACCGTCGCTACGTCCTGAAAGACGACGACGACGCATAACCCGCGTGCAGGGACACCACCACACCAAGCCAGGCAGCGGCCACACCGAGCAGCAGCGATCAATAAACGGTGGCCACGGCGTCTGCGCCGACAATGCGATGCCACGACGGGGAGTAGAGAGGAGGACAGGGGGACGGCGGGCGGATTGGTGTGTACATTTTGTTATGTGTGTGCGTCGGTGTGAGCCGCCGTGTCTCTCTGCGCTATCGACGCGACGCGTATCGACGATTTAGGGTGCTCCACGGTTGTTCGAGAGATGGGCAAATTCGTTATCTAGATTAAAAGTTTTGAATAACGAATGAAAAATAAAAAAAAAAGTATTTCGTCATTTTTAATTCTTTAAACGTGGAAATTTTAATCGTTATACTAAAATAATACTTCTTTATGAATGAATCGACATTCGTCGAACAATTATTTAATCTCGTTAACTGTTTCAAGGTCAGAACGACACCCTTAGATACTGCTACTTTTCACTGTGTAGTATTCGAAGAAAATTCTGCCCAACTCTGCGTGAGAGAGAATGACTGCGTTAATTCGCTCCTTGGAGCTCTAGGTCAGACCTGAGAAAATTTTATTTAAAATTAAAATGGGACATAATTATTTGAAATAATTCGTCTCCGAACTTTATTTTCGATACAGCAGACTCCCGTAGAACGCGGTTCATACGTTACGCGCTACATGAATTCGCATTATAGGAAATCGTGCTGTACGAGGATTTTTCCCGTATAATGCGTATAATGGAAAGTAACATGTTTGAAATGATTATTGCTATGCCAACTTTTATTTTCTAGGTTTTATCAAATAGAGCAGTATTTTAAAAATAAATGGCATATATACGGAGTTGATTAAAAAAAACATATTATGAATGTATGTAGAAAATCTGTTATTTCATTGAAATTTAATAAAAATGTAACTATATGAATTTATGTATTATGTTTTTTAAGATTTTTTAAACTGAAAAATACTTTTACAATCTTGATTACACTAGTTTACAAAATCCAAAAAATTATATGTGATTGAGACTCCACTATGAAATTCTTATGTAAGGTGGTCTCCTGAACTCAAAAATCGACATGAGACGAAATCTTAAGGATACATTCTTAAGATATCACTCGTTGAATATTTTGGTACTTTTTTAAAAAGACGACCCGATGTTTTTGGCCATATCTCACGTTACAGTTGACCGATTTAATCGCGACGACTCTTAAATTAAAAGTAATCAAATTACGTACGATTCTTTCATACATTATTTTCCAATCGGACCAATAGTTTAGGCGGAATCGAGCGAAACAATAGGCGTTGAGAATAGGCACTCCCACTCTATCGCCCATAACATCCTTATTTATCCATGGATTTTTCTCAGGTTGGGCTTGTTTTCTTTGTAAAGGTGTGTACTCTATGTAAAAAATAAGTAACTGGACGTCACATAATCATTTCTATGTTTTCCAGGCGATCTACCGAATTTTCGATTTCAATTTTGGCCCCAAAAAATTACAATTTTTCTGAAGCTGCGCTCGATTCGTCCGATTAGAAAACAATGTATGAAAGAATTGTATGCAAGTGAAACTATTGAGTAACTTTAATAGAATAGTAACAGATTGCCGTAATTTTTAATGTAAAATATTTATCAACTTTGAAGAGACTTAAAAAAAAAAATACCAAAAAATACCCCCGTGGTTTTTTGTTTATTCAATTTAGGATGTAATAAATTGTATGTGTAAAATCAAGTTCAATTGCCCAAATTTGTCCAAAATGGAAAAACATAGTCGAAATCGTTATTAACCGTATAAGTCACTAGACACTTCATTGTTTTGAGAAAAATGGAAATCGAAACAGAAATGCAATTTCTTGAAACGATTTCACTAATTCATAGTATCTTTGATTAACGCGTTGACTGCCAATGAGAAGATCACTCGTAGTTGAAACATTGCAAAGAGACTGGAGTATTTAAATATCGTTATAAAATTTTTGCGTAAAATTAGTATTGCAGTATAACTCAACTTAAGACCAACAACCTCTATTAACTGAACGCATATGTTTTCGACGATTTATAATTTAATACGTTGACTGCCAACTACGAGATAACTGGTATTTGAAACATTGCAAAGAGGCTGAATTATTTAAGTACTATTACAATGCTTTTCTATAAAATTAATATCACAGTATAATTTAAAACAAGACAACCTACCTCTATTGACTAAACGCATACATTTTCGGCTATTTATGACTTAAAAAGCGAAATAAAGTGTGTCTGGCTACCCACGGCCTCTTCCACTGTGGTAGTAAATATGTTAACTTTCCTTTGTCATATTAGGTCAAATTGACCAAGAATTTAACTTTAAAGTAATATCTTTGTAGCATCATTAAAAATGGTACTACTGGCGCCATATAGTAGTATCTCAGGTATCTTAAAAAAACCTTTTTTCAGAATTTTTTAAACATGATGAAACCTTCAATGATAATTTTTAACCATCAAAATATAATCTACAGTGCTCAAAACTCATAATTGTATTGAACAAATAGTTTTTAAGCAACAGCTGATTATACAGGGTGGCGCAATAAATGTGTCCACTTTGAATATTGCCGTTATTTGTAATAATATGAAAAAATGTTATATACAAAACTTACAAGGTATAGAGGGGGGCATATTGTGACACGAACATTTTCTGCGTTGGTGAAGGTATAGGGGAGATTTCAAGGTCATCTCTATTTTTTTTAAAGGAATGCTATGTTTTTTTTATCCCGATGTGATAGCCGGTGTTGACACGACTTCAGCGAGCTATCATTGAAGGTCATGTAAGGTCAAACGTGGTAGTAAAATAAACTTTTACTGTCCGTTTGCGTCAATGCAAAATTGCAACCTTCATATCGCTGCATCACGTGCAAGTCTGATCGTTTCTGAACTTATTCTAGCACATGCTGCAATTTTCCGTTGTTTCATATTTTCTGGTGTAGTGGGTACTTCTTGATAAACAGCATTTTTCAATGCTCCCCAGAGAAAAAATCTAATGGGATTAAATCTGGAGAACGAGGTGGCCAAGAAACTAATCATCCACGTCCTATCCATTTATTTGGGTAAAGTTCGTTCAGTGCATCTCTTACTCTCCGAGCAGAATGTGCTGGACACCCGTCGTGCTGTAACCACATCATTTGGCGAACGTTTAGTGGTACATTTTCTAATAAAATCCCCTATGAAATAATACAGCATGTGCTAAAATAAGTTCAGAAACGATAAGACGTGCACGTGATGCAGCGATACGAAGCTTGCAACTTTGCATTGACGCAAATGGTCACCACTTCGAGCATCTCCTGTAATGTAAGAAAGGTTATTTTACTACCACATTTGATCTTGCATGACCTTCAATGATAGCTCGCTGAAATCGTCTCAACCCCGACTATCACATCGCGATAAAAAAAACATAGCTTTCCATTCAAAAAAATAGAGATGACCTTGAAATCTCCTCTACGCCTTCACCCACGCAGAAAATGTTCGTGTGACAATATGCCCCCCTCTATACCATGTAAGTTTTGTATATGCATAACAGTTCTTCATATTATTACAAATAACGGCAATATTCAAAGTGGACATAGTTATTGCCCCACCCTGTATATTGACTTGGGTCAAATTGACCCAGCGTGACAACTATAATTGAAAAAGGAGGCATAACAACGGAGAGTTAAAAAATTACAAAATAATAAGCGGTTGTAAATTTTGCAACATTATTCGTGGACGAGTCAATTTAATAGAATAAAATAATTTTGAGACTGATTTCGAGAAAGACTAAGAATATGTGTAAAAGTTGAATGTAAATAGGGAACGTAAAATTGAACGTAATAAGGGAAGAATTATTTTTTAAAATTTACTGTTAAGGTGCCATGGTTCATTTGGATGAATATTCCCGAATGAAATGAACACATTAATGAAACAGATATTTAATATTCTACAATATTTAAAATTAAGAACAATTCGTTTATTGCATAATTTAAGTAACTTTGTAACTCCCAATGCTTTCTTATTCTACGTTTAATAGCATAAGTAACCAATGACTTGTGATGGTAGTGTAGGAGCTG
Source organism: Dufourea novaeangliae (assembly GCF_001272555.1). Taxonomy (NCBI): domain Eukaryota; kingdom Metazoa; phylum Arthropoda; class Insecta; order Hymenoptera; family Halictidae; genus Dufourea; species Dufourea novaeangliae. The sequence goes on along the minus strand of NW_015373957.1, from coordinate 777,144 downwards.
ATACTTAAAAGTTTTTAGAATTATTTGCTTTCGAAGTTTTCCGCGAGATTTTATTGCATTTTATTCTATTTTATTCTTACCTACATTTATAAATCGTATTTTTATTATGATCGATATTCCATGTAAATAATTTTTCTCGTAATCTGTCTTTCGATTAAACAACAATCAAATAATGAATAATTCCGCGTATTTGAAATACATGGAACATTTTATTCTTGATTTTAAATTGAAATCAAGATTTATAACGACACCATCGTAAGTACATTAGTAATAAAACGTATGAAATCACGTAACAGCCGGTCATAATAATTAACTAATCCACTGTACTACTTTACGAGCTGGGGTAAGGTATGGACTTCCAGTTGCTTGAGCGAACAAGTGTATCGCTCGATACTGTATCTTGCTTTTTTATAGCTATTTACGACCATAGTAAATGTATATTCGAATGCAATATACACTAATGCAGTCATAATTGGCTTTATTAAATAACAATTTCTCTCCCAATATTATGTACGTAGAATGACATAATTCAAGAGATATTTATACGTACTTCCCAGTGTATTTGCTATTATTATTGAATATTCCGAATGAGTTCGTCATTAGATTTTATGTACTCGTTCAGAAAGTAGAAGATTGAAATTTCTAAGTGTAATTGGTGATTACTAATCAGACATCGTCAGGTACAAATGTTATAAATATGCCATTCTATGATCAAAAGCGTTTGAATAACTCTTTGGTTAATGTATAAGTATAACAAAATAGTTTCCCACCACATTCTGTTGAATAAGGAATTTAAGTTTGTTTTATGTAGAACTGTAAGTATTCGAATATTCGAACTTTACGAATAATTCGAATAATTTCGAATGCGAATAATTTATTCAAAAAATTCGAATGGTAGGTACGGGGTATTCAAATATTTGAATAGTATAAAGTATTCCTATTATTTGAATATTCGAATAATAGAAGTGATTGAATTCAGTATTGTACCGAATAGGAATTCGAAAAACAAATAAGTGTAAAGGCCAATGTGAAAAGAATTTCACGATAAAGTGTAGAAAAATATATGATGTTCAGATTCCTATTCCGTACAATACAAAATTCAATCACTTCGAATATTCGAATACTCCAAATAATCCGAATATTTTGAATACTTCATATACTGTGAATATTTCGAATAATTCGATTGTCAAATTCGAATTCTACTGCTATTCGAATATTCGAATATTCATATCAGCCCTAATTTTATGGAACCTTTTTTTAAAAGCACATAAGAATAAACAAAGAAATGTGCAAAATATATAAACTCAATGCATACAAACAGTATACATATAACACATTTATTAACAAAATATAGATAATAAATTGAAAGTTGATATAAATTTCTCATTCGTGATTTGTTCGTTACTTTATCTATACTTTTATACTTTTTGAAGGGGTAAATTTATCTATTTGTAATTCCGATTGTGACCACAGCGACATTTATTTCTGTACACTTCCAGTGGAAAGTATCAGCTTTTTTTTTATAAATGCGGTTTATTACCCGGAATATGTGTAGATCAGCAACTTATTTATTGTCCATTAATTTTTTCATGATACGCTCTCCTGCTTCAGTGTTTTATTTATATATTATCCATAAATTGCTTAATCTTAATTAGAAATATTTTATGGAAGCGTAGCTCTTTGCTATGTTATCATAAATAAACCAATAAACGATCTCTGGCGAGTTTTGCAATATGCCTGACAGGGTATTTTTCAGACAGCAATAATCAAACTAATTGACAAATTATCTGAAATAGTTAAAAAAATGTGGTCGTCAATTATGAAACGAAAAGGCTGCATAATAGGTTGCATAATAATGTTCGCATTGTTACCATTAATAAACAGATTATCACATTTTGTTTATTTAATCTTACGTTTAAATATTAAAAACTATACAGATTTATCATTCTATTCTCGCAAATCTGTAACGAATATAGCAATTATCAAAAACTTTCAACTGGCAGTGTATGTACCTGGAGTCTGGAAACGACTCAAGCACATAAAGCAAATTTTTCTGTAAATAATTTACTATAAAACTGCTACAAAATATTAATTAATGCTTCTTTACATATATTCTATATTTTGAATAAAAATGTTGTTTATCCCTCGCAGTTGGTAGAGTATATTCCGCTAATTTAGAACACAAATCAATAATACGTATGGGTTCTGAATAGGGGGATACATTAATTTTCGATGTACTCATTATAATCTTCTGCGTATGATTCAGTAGAGTAATATATTACCATGAGCAAGTCTAATGAGAAATTCTTGCATATACCCTCACTGTATGGAAATTAATGGTAGTCATTACTGTGTACGTGAAAATAATGATACGTCCAGTGAATCATATGTAAATATTTGAAACGTATGACACGATGTTATATCGTTCACTAAATGCTGCCCATTTAGCATGTGTTCACAGAATCGTGGTTATAGCAACATTGTAAATACATACGAAATTATATACATATACACTATAATATCTACTCTAATAGGTATTAATAAATTTTAGTACATTAAATATTGGATGTACCAATAGTTTTCTATTTTTTCTTAATGCAATGGTAACATAATTTTTAAATCAGTTTTTAATTTTTTAAACTACAACGCACCATGCTAAGAAATTTGAACAAATTTAAGGTGAAATGAGTAAACACACCAATGAATGAACGTTTAAAAGATTTTGTAATAGATATTTGGCACATCAAAATTAGATTTTTTAATATCTATATCTTTTTATAACATATAGAATTCAAATTAAAAAAGTGGAAAAATGTAATTGATTAAATCAAAAAGAAAAAATATAGATTTCACCAATGAATAAACATTTCTAACCAGTGGCGCGAAAATTGTTTGAATGTGAAACATGGAATTAAAAAAAATGAATATTTAATCATTTGTTTCCTTTAATAACTTAATTTACTCGTTTTCATATATAATGTTCATTTACTGGTGCATCCATTCTACTTATGATAAAATGTCCTTACTGTAAAAATATAATTCTAGTCACTTTAAAACTTGAATAAGAAATCTGCGTTTTTTAGCACTTTTTAACATTTTTAACTTTTCATAACCAAGTTTTTCGCTTAAAAAATCGGAAAGAATTATATAACGCGTGCCCCAGTGTGTCACAATGTGATTTTTTCAGAATATTTATATGCAACTGACCAAAAAAAATAGTAGAGCAAAAACGGATAATCTGGGATTTCTAGGTACAACCCTCCTGGTCGAGATAAGGAGTTCAAAATTGGTACAAATTGATTTTTCTCCAATATACAGAGTGCGACTGAAAAGATGGTACAAACGGGTAGTAGATAATTTCTTATGCAAAAATGAATCAAAAGTATAGAATAAAAATGTATCATCTAAGGTTTAGTTTTCCAGAACATTGATCTTGAAAATTGATCTAAAACGCGCGTATTCGTACTGGAGGTAAGTAGAAATGGAATCTAATGATCAGACGTGTTAACCGAGTCTTATTCAAGTGCACGCGGAATCCAAGAGAGTTTTAAATTGGATTATCTTGGAAATAAAGCATCACCCGAAAAAATGTTATTCTACATTTTCGATTCATTTTTGCGTGTAGAATAACCTTTTACCATCCTTTCGACCACACCCTATATAACTAATGAAAATCCTTATGGTTTATATCTTTACAGCGGATGAAAATGGTGTCAAATGTTACGTGTCATAATATAAAATTTTGTATAAATAATATACAAATTTTGTAAAGAAATAAACGTTACAAACATCGTAAAAATAATTTACGATCTATTTTTAGAGAATCCACTATGTTGATACCAATCTGCAATAAACCGTAAATTTAACAGTTTAACAAAGAAAAATGTTCTAGTCTTTCAAGGTCTTGGAAAAACACATCTTTTATTTTTTTTTAAACAAATCAGGTTTCGTTTTGTGACAGAAGAATCCGTCTACTACTAGAACAAGAATCAAATTATATGTATAAAACAATGGCCGCTACCTAATCGATAACATAAATCACTTTTGCACACTTTTATAGCAAAACCAGTCAATAATTTTTCCTTTAACTCTATGCATTCTAATTTCATGGTATTACATTGATCTTGCAAGTATCACTAAACAATATATGTGTTTGACATTAAGTATTTTTAAATAGCCATTACTTTCGCGCCTAAAGCGGTTGGTTCTGTGTGGCTTTGATTCAGGTATGTTTGATTGAATCGCCTCTCACCGCGACGACGTAGAAATATGTAGGGCGACTTTAATTGCCTGACTTCCACTAAATTCCTAAGAACAGGCTGTTTTCAATCTTTCGTAATACTTTACTCCCGATAAACAGAATGTAAGACGATGTGGAATTTTGAAAAATTATCAGTTATATTGACTGAACATTAGTGTAACGAAAAAAGTTACACCTTTTAAATAATTCGAAAAATTCTCCGCGGATATGTAAGAAAATCTTTCTGTATGATTATCGTGATAAAAATCTATCACTAGTTTCATATTGTCGCCGTTATTAATCGCTTTGTTCCCCCCCCCCCCCCGTAAAATATTTATTAGGTTGAATCTTGAATAAATTCTATTTTTTATCATTTATTTCCTTTAAAGACATTTAATAATTTAGTCTTATCTACTATGTATTCTTACTTATTATCAAACTTGAAAATTGTTATTATTTTTTATTTCTTTATTTATTAACCAGTACATTTAGTTACATAAAGTCTATAAAGGTAACAAAGAAATTACCTGTATATAGGCCTGGCTTAACAATAAAGAACAAAACACTTGTACACTAAAATAAAAGTAAAGTATAATAGTTACAAAGGACCTGGAACAATAATATGCGTTACAAAACCTGAACGTTCTTTACAAATATGTAAATATTTGTGTACATTTTTATACTATGTCGTAATATAATCTAATCCAATTTTTTAATTTTCTTTTTATAGTGCTTTGTTATTTGAGAGGGTTTTTAGTTCAGTAGGTCAATTGTTAAATCTTTGTACATTTCGGTAATGGACTATTCATTTTGAAGTGTAGCATACTGATACTGTAGAGATTCTTTAGTATTATTTTTAATGTTTACTATTATTTTACCACTACTTCTTTATTATTACTCTATGAATTTTAACACGTAAAATCAGTTTAAATTTCCTAAATGTCATCAACCTATAATAGTTACAAAACCTAATGACCAGTTTCGGTCCTAACGATTAAACAGTCGATATAACATAAAATAACCAGAATTAACAAAAGTGAAATTCCTTTAAAGTCTAACATTTCGAGTGCATCAGGGAGATAAGAGACCCCATTCCCAAGTTTGACCTAATCCTCGATCTTTTAAAACATCCTTCCTTCATACCCTCTTTTTATTACTTCACTGTATTTTTTCTTTAATCTCAACAATTTTTCCTGAAAGTACAAACATTAAACTATAAAAAATGCGTCTACAACTTTTTTCGAAACGTCCATAGTTTAGGAGATATTTCGAGTTATATATCACTTGGGGTCACTTGTCCCTCATGTGCATTTCGAAAAACTTTTAAAATGTGTGCACTCGAAATGTTAATATTACATTGAATATCACGAAAGAAACGACCACTTCGAGTGTGACAACCTAATATCATTTGTACACACATCAAGGCGGAAACGATCAACTTCGTGAGCATGTTTGCAGAAACAGCAAAAACCGTGTTACATCACAGAGAGGAACGGCGGAATGAAAGTGCAAACTTTGTCCTGACAACAATCCGACAAATTCTGTAATTCCTTGGTTGGCGATGTGTCACATTTCGACGGATCGCGTGTGAATGTCGTAACAGATATAACATAACGATACACAATTGAATCGTATGTACAACCATCTGCTACCAACCACCTGGAAGAATCGAAGGTCAACGACCAGCATCAACGAAGGCAACGTATCTATTATGTATTCCTACCATTAGTGTTTACATTGTTTTATAAATGGATGTACAGAGTGTCATGAAAGAAGCGTTACCATTTCATTTTGCTGCTATTTCTATCCTCAATTGAAGTTAGGAGAGACCAAGAACAAACGTAGCAATTTTTCTTCTTGAGTCTGTAACTTTTGAATGGAGTACAATTTTTTAAAAAATCCTAGACGACAAGCAACCTCGATTATTGGACAGCATAATCAAATTTCAAAACATGGAGTATATTATACCAGTTTTTTTAAATAAAACTTGCTTAAAATCATTTGTTACGTCTGTCCCGACCCCTAGGAATGATTGTAACACCGTATCTAAATTAAAAAAGGCCAACTAAAAGGAAAGATGCTTTTGAATGATATTTTTATGTAGTCTATAGATAGACATAAACATAAATATAAAGATGAATATAAACACAAACGTAGCATAAACTTTAACAATTTTTTAAAATACAAACATGTATGTAGTATTAACATTCATTTTTTCCAGGAGTCAGGAATAGATTTTTCATACTTTATTGTCAACTCGTAAGCCAATTTATTTATTTCTTTGTTGTCATACCGTTATTGATAGCAGATAAATACAACAAATAATGCTGCAAAACTATTTCCTCTTTGTTTGAAAACACCCTTTTTGTCAATGTATAACAAACAGAAGGTAGGCCAGTTTGTCCACTATTCTGCCTTTTAATATGTCGAAACAATATCACGTAGCATAGTTTAACCGATTTTAAGGCGTATCTGGAAGACTTTTTTGTTTGTAACCTCTTTTGCAGCTAATTTATATAATTCAGCAGAAGCTAACCCACGATCTACCTTCCTTTTACGAATAGTTTTGATTTTCTGGAAAGAACTTTAATCCCTTAAGGGGGTTCTACCTTGTGGCTCCTAAAAGTAGGTAATATTTGCGAATTTTTTCTAAAGAAACTGTTGGGCAGATTCATTTGAAATTTGTGGGATTGTTTTATTATAGTTCTAACTATTATTTTAAATTTTTGTGTGGCGATACAAAAAAGTCGTGCGTGTATAGTGCGCCGATTGATTATTTATTATTTGCATAAAAACCTATTCTAGTATTCTTGGTATAAACGTGAATTAATATAATTAGATAAAATCCGCAATCTATTCATCGCTACAGAAATCACTGAAGTTATAGTCTAAATATATATGAATTGTTAGATCATTATATGGAGTTGTTCTTGAAGTCATGAAGGAATACTATGTACGTTTATCGAAAGATGAACAGACGCCATCGATATCAGAAAGATTGAATTGCGTTCCGTTACGGACGGCAGCGATGAGCATCGGTGAAAACATGCAAAAACTTACTTTCTATTTGTACGTATTTCTGCCTTGCTAAACTACGAACTGACGAAGGTACCATTTACAGTGTTAAATGTCCGCTGTGAAATAATCAACGTGTCTTGGAGGATAATATTCTGTTACGCAAATCCCAAATGTCCTCCGCGCAAGTGTATACTATCGTGTTTCGTCGTCATACATGTGTAACAGTGTGGATTCGCTTATAATTTTACAATACG
>NW_015373957.1:716223-769622 GCF_001272555.1 Dufourea novaeangliae | reverse complement strand
AATATTAACATTACATAATTAATAATATATTAGTAATATTAATGTTAGTTTTATTTTTATCAAGATTATGAAGAAAAGAAGTTTATCTTGCAATTTTAGGAGGGTGATAATCTAATCCTAATTATTCTATATTAGGTATTTTTGATCTGTTGCTTAATTTATTTCTTACCGAAATAAGTTTATTTTTAAACCTTACAGTACCTTATATGTTTTCTGGGTACCGTACAAAAATACCTTAAAAATATGGAATTTTTTAGGTGTTTATTAAAATTAACATATTTCTGTTAAAAATAAAGATATTTTCACGCTTTTCTTATTTTATCATGGAATGTGTGTAATATTATACAAATTTATTTTATAAAAATAAAGTGTCATTACATTTAATAAATTTCGGAAAACCCTCAAAGCCGATATATCGATTCTGAAGTACTAAAAGTGTTAATAATATCTTTTTTGATGATTTTAACTGAAAATAACCCTTTATTATTCAACGATAGACTTTATAAAAATTTATAATATAATACTATGTGATGGTACCTGTTTCTGAGCATTACTAGAAGTTGATAAGTATGACATACAAGATAGTATATGTGCTTCATTCCAGCTTCGTCTGTATCTAATCTTTGCTGCCTGGTTGTAATTAGAACCCTGTTTCTACTTTTTGCAACCTCTGTGTTAACTACTGGAATTCACTACTTGGTCAATTCTCAGCATGCAATGACTGCATTAAAGTGATTCATAAATTGGAGACTCCTAGTGAGATTGTATACAACACAATTCGCCATAAACAATGCTCTTTCAATTATTTCGTAAATAATTAATTGATTGTCAGTCATTACTGCAACTTTATTGCAATTTTCTATTCTTATAGAATTTCAACTACCTTTTAACACAATTCGCAATAAACACTGCTGCTGCAATTATTTCGTAGTCATTCATTATTGCAACTTCTATGTAATTTTCCATTGTTATAGCATTTTAACTACTTTTTAATCAAATTTGCAACAAACACTACTGTTTCAATTATGCCATAGTCCTTCATTAATGCAACTTCGATGTAATTTTCCACTCACATAGCAATATCTACTATAGTTTTCAGGATATACAGAAAAATAAGGAAACACAAGCTCATTTTGATCGGATTGTTCGTTCAACAGTTATGGTTTATTGAAAGAAGGTTGACACTATATTTCAAACAGCTGTAGAATCATCAATTTCAAAAATTTTCAAAAATCCATGGAAATACATGTACATTTCATTAAAGATTACAATATGCAAGTGTCAAAATCCGAAATGTTATTCCAAAAAGTGTCCGATTTCACGTGAAATTAAGGTACAACATGTAAAGTTTAACCCTTCTATTGTGTTCATAAATACGTACGCCTATTGTGTTCGAGTAATATAAACCCGATGAAGCAGTACATTTATAAATTTACAGAATGGACAATAATACCGTAGCTGTATTCTTGTAGGATAAAGGAATATAGTTATTATGAAAATATACAACACAATAAACATTTATTTAAAGAATTATTACAAAAAACAAAAGAAGCATAAACATTTGAAACTGATAAAATATGCTTGTGACTTCAGGATTCAAGTTGATGATATTTTCTGATCTATGACGACCAGACCGATGTAGAGGTACCGATGCCCATATTATTTTTCCACTTTTGGATTCACATATACAGAGGGAACCACGAATCCTGATCAGTAGAGATTACTTTGTTATTAGCAATCCGATCAACATGTTTCAAGAGATTTTTAACGTGATTACAGCAAATTTTATTAACTTATTATTATTTTATATAATAATGAATAGAATATATATAATTAAAAAATTAAGGTAAAAGTTATGTTATGATACTTACCGAATTCGTCTTCAAATCTTCTAACAGATAGACGTAAACAAATTATAGGTGTATTTGCAAAAAATTGAAGGTGACCTTGAAAAATCATGAAAAAAAAGAATTCACAAAAAATTTGCTATAATCACGTTAAATCTCTCTTGAAACCATGCTATACCCAATAAAAATATTTTCGATCGGACTGCTAATAACAGAGTAATCTCTACTGATCACGATTCGTGGTTCACCCTGTATATATGTATACTGCATCACTAGTATACGTATTAATTTCACTAGAAGATGTATCACTAGTACCTGATAAATTATCTTCAATTACTGATGTACTAAAATCAGTAGAATCGGAAAAATGTTCAAAACTGTTTCCACTCATTTTTGGACAACTAACTGCTGCGACTACTTGCTTGCGACTGAAGAAATTGACTTGTGGCGAGTTTCGTTTTCAATCGCGGTGTTTCTCACTGTTCTCATATAACCAATACATTGTTAATGGAACAACGGCGTAACTGCTTTGAAATCGCGGACAAACATTTTCCGACGTTTATATTTTACCAATACTGATTTCGACGAATTCTACCTAATCTACTTAACAATTTTTGTTACATATATTTATAATAAATTTCATGAAAAATTCTTTCAACATTTGAAAATATACATGGAAGTCAAGGGTTAAAAAGAATCAGAATTTTCAGATCACCAAAGTCCTCTTGCAAGATTCACACGCTTTTTGCACTTGTTTGTTCACCGAGTTATCCAGATGGCATAGATTTTCCTCGAAGCTGACAGCCTTTTCATGGGCTACGTCGAACGGTCCCGTGTAAACGCAGCAACCAATCGGAATGTAGAAAACCAGTATGAAAGTAGGTGACACGCGAGATCACATGAATTATCATACGTAATTTCCTCCGTCGTATGCACGTAACATACCACCCGTCTAATCACGCTGATTGCTTCCAACCGAAGTAAAAGTACGTCCGTTATTCAGTGTCTTCTTCGAGTCGTCGACAGCTTCTGGATGGTACGTTGTTTACGGAAGAGCCGATCTCAACTCGAGAGTTAAGGCCCTACCGCAGTTCACTTCGTTGAGATTCCGTGAATTTCCCGCGATCATTCGACATACCTTCCGCAAACGTGACTCGACGCCGTACTGCAATCATTCTCGCGTCTCGATCAATCGTCCGTCCGGTCGTAACAGACTCGTCATGAATATTATTCGCGTCAGATTCATCCTTGGATTTTGTATTGGAAATACGAAATCTTACGATAAATATTCTCATTGCTATATACCAGGGGTGGCCAATGGCACATGCGCCAAACGTGGCGCATTGGAAGATTACAAGTGGCGCATTTCATCATAAAATTTCTCAAGTACCCAAAGCCCATATTGCTGATTCTTTGGTTCTACTTCCTATCATTTCAGGTCATTCCGCATATGGCTTAAGACACATGGCGCATCTGAACTCGTATGTGAAAAAATTGGCGCATGGTAGGTAAAAGATTGGCCAACACTGTTATATACAGTAAATCCTCGATTAATGCTCGAAGCTCGGGACTGCTTTAGAACAATTATCGTAAAGGGAAACTGTATCTGCACCTCATAAATTTCATTGTATCTTTGTATTTTTCCAACGGCCGACAAAGATTGGAAGTAGTGGGGATGATGCAGAAGCATTTAACGTAGAGATCGTTCCGCGCAGTTAACGCGACGTTAGTGTATATTAATTCAAACACTGGTCATCTTTCGATAACATTCTCGAGACTCAATATCGTTTGTCATATGTATTTATTTAAAAAGACGACAAGTTCAACTTCTTTCTTATTCCATTAACACGTATTTGTAAACATTGACTGTGTCATGGTTACCTAATTTTTGAAATTATACACAGTTGGTAAAACAAGTACTTGCACGCATCCATCTTTTTGAAAATAGTATATTCTAAATACACGGTAAAGTAATTCAGTGATACAATAATACATATAGTAATACAGTAAAGTCGCGTTAACTGCGCGAAACTCGAGACCGCGCCATTTTAACCCCTCGTAAATTTCTTAATTTCAATAGTTTTGAAAAAGGAATGTTGTAGATGAAAAAAAGACTGGCCATCTTTCGAAATCACTCTCGAAACTGACTATTGTTCGTCATACATTTATTTAGAAAACGACAAGTTCTCCTTCTATGTGCTTATGGTAATACGTATTTGTAAATATTGACTTGGTCGTGGTATTACCTAATTTTCGCTATAACTATATACAGTTGGTAAAAAAGAAGTACTTTCAGCCAACCAGTTTTAGAAAACATATTTTCCAGATATAGCAATAATATATATTCTAGATTAGGTCATAAACTACTCTATTTTCCCTTGTAGTCAACTTTCCATTATTACTTTTTGAGTCTGTTCAATTGATCACAAGAAAGAGGAAGGTATGAATACTTTTTTATCCATTGTATATAATAAGGATTACAGTCAAATGCGTATGAAACAAGGAATATCGTTGACTAACGTTTACAAATACAGTAGAAATACTAAGTAATAAACAGACACATCAGTCAGACAGTCACAGGAGGTCATGTACGGTGAATACGGTGGCTGAGACAACACTAAAATGTTGTTTTAGACAAAAATACAAGTAGTGGAATATAGTGAAGCGACCATAGAATACATAAAGAAAAAATTTATGAACAAGCTGAAGGCTATACCGAAAAGTGCATTTTAGAAGTATTTCGAAGTTTGGAAAGACGCTGGTTGATCCAGATTATACAGGGTGTCTCATTTAAATCCATCCACTCGACTACCTGCGAAACTATTGATAACATTAAAAAATCTTTCAGACAAAAGCTAAATGGTATCAGGGGACACACTTTCTTATATGAGTAACTTTGTTCTATGTGGACGCATAGAGGTCACATGAAGGTCAACTTTGTTACATCCGATGGGGACTACTTTGAAGGGGACCATACCAATATTCATGAATAAATAAATATTTTTTAAAGTGAATGAAAATTCGGAGAACTTTTTGATCAAACCACGCATGTATACTGTCTGATTTCTATTATATTTATAGATTCTACCTTTACTGTATATAACGTGCACTTAACGTGTAGCATACATTCAAAATGCTTACAGTATGCAGCTTTTATCTATTTCACTTATAAATTACCACCATTCGAAAATATTTCTGTACCTGTGTGTATTGTGAGCATCGCGCCTATTTAATACGCCATCAATAACGTTCCACGGTGTTTATATTCTCGATGAAACGTGTACAGGCTGTCATTTACGCTGCCACGACCAATGAAGCGTGTCATTAACTCTACGGGTCAGCGTGTCACGTTATTTTTCCGATATCTTCTTCCGTTTACGTAGACCGAAAAAAAAAAACATCCGCCCGTTCATTTACCGGCTTGGGTGCATAAACGTGTCCCAACGATGCAAGAAAACGTGATTTTTTCTCGCGGCCAATCCTTCGTAGAAACTGGGTTATTAGTAATGAGAATCGGGTCATTAGTAAAGGAAAATTAATCTCTTTGGACTACTTTTCGCGAGTGTGTACCATATAACGTTGTAGGTGGATGCTAGCTGGACAGGTGACTGGCCTGGCAACCGATACGTGTGAATTTTTCACAATAAATAAATGTCCATTTGCAAGGTTAGACTTTCACCGCGTAGTCAAGGTCAATGAGTATTAAATCGTGTTTATGTCATTCTCATTAATCATCTACGAACACAGTACTGGACGAATGACTTTGGACAAACACCTTTTTGCTGTAGGATTTGAATTAGGGATACCATTGATGTTAGATTAACCCCTTAAGGTCCACCTACATAATATTACATTTGTTGTATAGAGTCTTAAAATTCCACCTTCGTAATATTACGTTCAACAAATATGACTGTTTTTTTATACTACTCACTTATTTTATTTATATATTGTATTGTTTTATTCGAATTTTCTTGTTTTCTTTTTAATTTTTTGTGGATTTTACATGCGGATGCTGGATTTTACATGTCCAATTTCTTATTATACATATATGTCACAGTAAAAGCGTGAAATTTAGGAAATGTATACACTTATTAGTCAATGTATGCATTTACGTACGATTTTAGCAGAGGTATGAACCGAATATAAGAATGTATACTATTTCTGGTAAATGTATTCATTTACTAGATAATGCATACATTTCTTGCAGCAGATTAGAAAAAGCATAACATCGACAATATAATTTTTTAAGATATAAGTATATTTAAAGAACAAAAATAGAAACTGAAAACTTAACACTTCATTTGATAATTTAGGGATCTTTTTATGAAAATTGGTTGTTTTTATTTACTAAATATAAGAACATAGCTTATATTTTTATTTAATACTTTTATTTAATGCTTTTACTAAATCAGAAATGGAAATGTATGCAATTACTAGTAAGAGTATAAATTTCGTTCCTTGTGTATACAATACATGTACTAACCAGATTAGTAAGTGCATACATTGACTAGGAAATTACTGGATTAAGACTTTACTAGGAAATTACTGGATTAAGGAAATTACTAGGATTAACATTTACTGAATTAACGGTTTTACTGTAACATATATACAAAAATAGAAATTTTTTTCGAAAAATACTGTTTGATACAAGTTTATAAACATGTACATTTTTAACATGAAACATTTTTTAATATCCTAAACAGGTTCGGAAATATTCAAGTGGGCTGATTTAAATAGGCCATCCTGTACAATCTTCACTAGTTCTATCACATCTTATTAGCAAAATATTAAATTGTATAATAGCAAAATTAATATTAGTGATTTAACTTGCAACTTGTAAAGACTATTGAGAGACAGAAGTTTAAATCTTGCACATTCACTAATACTATCAATTGCTAAATTATTGTCCAAGAGGCCCCAGGTGTCCTAATATTCACGAACGACAGTGTCCGTATCCTTCCCCTCTTTTTCAAAGTTCTCCGTGTCTTCCAACGAACAAGGGCCACTTTAACAAGGGTCAAAGGTAATGCAAACAAGGGATACGAGGATGAGTATTCGCTTGGTCATTCATCATTTCCCTCTGCAAGCATCATGGATTACACCTTCGGCATTAAATGTTTCAGCGGGAGTAACGGTTTACCTAACGCCCAGCTGTCACAGTCGCTCGTAAACATGAACTTATCGTCAAAGATCAACACGTAAAGCAGTCAACCATAAATTCGACGATACCTATGGTATATTCTCTTCAGTAATGAGCGGACTGTGTTCTGAGATCGCCACGGAATATACAGTGTGTCTCAGATGGGGTGGTACGACTGACCATACGTCATTCTACGTGCAAAGATAAGTCGAAAATGTAAAGTAAAACTTTTTCGTACGATGCTTCGTTCTCGAGATACAGTAAATCCTCGATGAGTGTTCGAAGGCTCCGTGACACTGACAAGGAGAGATCCCTGGGTGTAACGCTGACTTTTTAATTAGGTTTAGTATTATATTATGAAATATTTAATGTTCATTGCAGAGGAGCCTTCGAACATTCATCGAGGATTTACTGTGGTGTTTGTTATAGTTTATTTTAATCTGTTACGCATACATTGAACTAGTTTTTTTTTGTCAAATTCGATATGAACGTTGCTTAACCGCTTCAAAACAGAATACAGTAAATGATTCATTAGTGTTCGAAGACTCCTCAGTACTGACAAGGAAAGGTCCCCAGATGCAATGGTGATTTTTTAACGAGGTTTAGCACAGTGATTGAGCTTGGAATTCTGAAGCCAATCATTTTTGTTTCAGCCGCATACGGCCATTATATAATATTATGAAATGTTTCATGTTCAGTGCCGAGGAGCCTTTGTGCACTTATCGAGGATTTACTGTAATCCTAGTTGAAGATGGTCTAGACCCGCGTGCAGTTATTGTATACGTAGGAGTTGGCTAACGTGTCTATTCATTACACTCCCTTTCCACTTATTATCAGCACGAATACATACATACGCTACCATCCAAAAGTTCAGAAGCAGTCATATTTTTTAGGTAAACGTACGCATTAAGTATTAAATAATCCTTTGTTAATATGTTGGAACTAACCACATGTAAAAAATATTAATTACATATATTGACTAGTTGGCAGTAAAAATTTATTTTTCTACATTTCTCAAAAACTTTTTGTTTTGTTAAATGTTGCTTATGTGAACAGTTTTCTATTACTTCTATATGTGTGTCAAAATTTTGAGAGTACTTTAAGGAAAACAAAATTTCTTTGGAAATTATTAACGATAAAGATGGTTTTTTTATAAGGCAAAAATTTCATAAAAATGACTTTTTCTGTTACTTTTAAGTTCACTTTGCCATATACAGGGTGGTCCACGCAACTTGTTCACCCTGGATAACTTCTAAAGTATGCACTGTATAAAAAAATTGTTTATAGAAAAGTTGTATGGTTTGGAGGAATCCATTGTGTAATGTCCATATCTTTTTTGTAAGTGGAGGCGTTTCGGAGATTTGAAGGTCAATTTCGTTTTTTTAAATGGAGTGCTACATTTTTTATGCCAAAATATCGAAGAGCGTTAAATTTTGAGTAAACAAGTACTGACCTTTATTAGTCGCAAACCTAATAATTAACGAATAATTTCATTTTGTTTCTTGAAAATGGTCTGTGCGTAATATCAAGTTGGAGATTCAATACCAGCAAAGATTTCAAAGAACTGAGATAAAGACATTCCTGTATTTCTTTTATGATTTACTAGGTATTCACTAACGTGTTCAGCATTTAATTTAATAGCATCTTGGCGAAATATTACAGTTGGTCGTTAACGTACAATAACTTGACAATAAGGACTATAACGAACGTTAGCAAAGTCCTATTCAACACATTCAACTTCGATTATCACGGAAACGAAGCGTCATACAAAAAAATATTATTCCACCTTTTTGATTTATTTTTACATGTAAAACGACCTTTTATCCGGCTGTAGCATCTGCTCTGGGACATCCTGTATAATACGGTGCGTAACCGGTGTTATCGAGTACGCATTCTTATTAAAATTGTTACTCGTATTCTAGAAAAGCAGAACCGGTTTTGGAATGACTTTCCTTCAACATTTCAACGTCCCCGCGATGCACATCAATAACCCTGCATGAAATCTGTTATGCGAATTTATTTCACTGCCTGTGTAGTTCCCGATACCAAGACTCACTTAGGAATTGTACACTTCAAATTAACTTTGTGAGAGTTAGTCAGGTTGAACGAATGCATTAACTGATACTCACGGGAATTATTTAACCCATTAGGGACAAACGTTACGTTAACGCATCTTTTTTTAGAGTGAATTGACATTATCGAATTCTGTTTTTCATACTACATTTACGAAAGAGGATTTCAAAGATTTGCTTACTATTGTTTTCGTCACTATTTCTTCTTTTACTTGGATCCCACGACGCGACGTTTTGAAATTTTTATAGCACTATGTTAATCAATCTTTTATGAAATCATGGAAATTTTTTGGCGTGTCTTTCTCATGCAATTAAATTATACATATGGATGGTATAACATGGTGTTTAATACACTGGCCGAAATTTCTATAAAGTCATCTTCATTTTCATAGATATTGTCAAAATACCACTAATTTTATTGCTCCATCATATCTGTTTTTATATTTTCAATTAAGAAAGGAGGTTACACTAAGTATTAATATAGAAACAGTGAAAAACAATTGTTAATTTCAACTTTACTTATGTACGAAGCGAATGGTTTTATAGAAATTTTACAGTTTGTTTTCTGTTGAATTGTATTTTTGATTTTTTTGAAATAAATTTTATATTTATTTTCTTGAACTGATCTGTACGCTTTCTTTAATTAATCTCAAAATGCTACCAAACACAAATTTTTCATTGATATAAGTAGAATAATTATAAAAATTCACGAAAAAACATTATAATGTATTTTTTATATTTCAGCAAAATAATATAGGGTAGATGCGACAGTAAATGAACACGTATCAGAGAATGAACCTTATATATAGAAACGACTAAATTAAGTTATTTAAATAAGCAAGTCATTAAATATTGTTTTTTTTTTCAATTCCTTCTTTTGTATTCAAACAATTTTCGCTTAGAAATGTTCATTTACTCAATATTGTTTATCCATTGATGAAATCTATTCTTTTTTGTCCTCTTATTGTAATTAATAACATTTCTCCAATTTTTCAAATTGTAATTTATACGTTATAAAATGATATGGATATCAGAAAATCTAATTTTCATGTGCCAAATATTTATTAATAATATTATCACTTAACATTTAACTTTAATAGTTACAAAATCTTTTAAACGTTCATTCATTGGTGCGTTTACACTATAAGTTATATTTTTCAATAAAAAAAAATGCCCAAAGTTGCATAAACGCAACATTTTGTTACACAAAGTTATTTAAAACTGTAAAAATTGCAATCGATTATCCTACCTTTGTACAGTTAGAATACTGCAGCCACTTAAAATTTATACAGTAAGATAGACTTTAACCCTCACCTGTCACATTGGGTATGACATACCCGAACCATTCCTACAACGTCTCGTATTTTAAAACAATAGAAATGTGAGGGTGTGATTCTAGGAGAAAAAGTTTGAAGTTTCCATTAATAATTCCCATCCACAGCAACCTTATTCTGTCTGAAACAGCCGAGATATAATATCGCAAGTTTGTCTTTGCATATGCCATACCCGATGCGACAAGGAAGATACAACAAATAATTTCTGCGGAACATAAAATCAAGGTAAGCATTTGCTTAATTAATTATTTTTAGAATTGAATTATCTAAAGCTTTCATTGGTGCGTTTACACTATAAGTTATATTTTTCAATAAAAAAAAATGCCCAAAGTTGCATAAACGCAACATTTTGTTACACAAAGTTATTTAAAACTGTAAAAATTGCAATCGTAAATCATTTAATGCAAAAAAACACTTAATTATGTAATAAATTTAATTGATGTAATATATTATGTAATATTTACTATAATATCACTATAATATTTACTGTAATATTTACCATAATATTACTATAATATTTACTGTAATATATACTATAATTCACTTTTAGTTTAACAAAAATGAGGTTATGGGCAAGACCCACGGAGGCTCCGTATTCCGGACAAGATTAGAAATCTCGCGATATTACAGAATTTACTTAAAAGGAAAAATGAAAATGTTTGCAAGTGCTAAATTTTGTTTTTTTTTACTTACACTAAATCTGTTTAGGATATAACATGCATTTTATACGGTGAAGATTCTATTTATAATTGATTTATATGACATAGTTCAATAAGCATTTCTTACGGTTCAGGACAAGAAATTCTATGAAATCACCGAAAGTATAATGCATCCTTTTTAATAAATACATATAACATTATAACATGTTAAAATTGTCGTTTCTTTCTTTAGATCTTATTTGTTAATGATTAAATTTAATTTAAAAACTTTGTTTGTGTTTACTTATACATGTATTATTTTTTTAATGATGATTTTAATACAGAGGCTCCATAATTGGGACACGTACCCTAAACGTATGTTCTCGTGTAGCAACAGCAACAGCCGCACCATTCAGACTCGAGGATCGAGAACCGAAGTCAACGTGTCGGGAACAGTACTATTCGATTCCAGGTACAAGATTCTACTCCGCAAGAATTCAAAACGATGTTCTCGATTTCCATCCACTTCCATCCTTGCTTTTTCCTTCTACGGTCAGGCGCGCGGGTGATCGATACCGGTGATCGTCGAGCGTGTTCCCTGCGTTTGAATAAATCACACGGCCGTGCTTTAACGATTCAACATCAACACGATATTAGATTCCGACGGGTTTCTGTGAATTTTTCTCCCCCAGTCTCCCGATTAAACCTTGCACCTCGTAAAAGTTAACGCCGCGAAATCCTTACGGAGCCAAGGGATTAGAAACTCGGTGGTTTTCTCTCATTATATGAGGATGCGCGTACGTAAAACGACGATTTTCCTTCTGGCAAAACGTGTTTCTAACGCGGTTAAAATATTGTGTCTGCGAGTACAGTTACGTGAATAATTAATTACCCTAAGAGGCTCCGTCAGAACTAACTAATTGCATCTTAATGATCTATTAATCTTGTTATTATTCAGTTCGAATTACTTTCAAAGTATTTTTAGGGTTCGGTGATAATATTGTGTATTAAGTTTGAACATAAATTATTCGGGCGATATATGAACATTAAAAATTTAATGAATAATATTTAAAGCATTAACAATGAAGCTAAAAATTTGTTAGTAATTGAAAAGTTAAATATTGTGTCTGAAACACAGTTAAAAGAGTCTAAGATATGAATAATTGCTTCTAGCTAATTTAATGATGTTGTTATTAATTAATTTTAAATAATTTCCTTTATACTTTCAGGTAATATTTTTATATATTAGAGATTCAGCTTGAAATAATTTGAGCCACAGACAATAAAAACAACTTACACCTACATAGTCAGTAAATTAAATACATATATTGAAATATAATTGACGCTTAGTTTAATAATAATTCAGAATATGTAACAATTAATTAAAAAGCGTTTTGAACTTATATAAATGTAAAACAAGAAAAATGTATTTCTATTTTTGTAAAAATGTATTCCTGTATTTCTTAAAAGATTATTGACTAAACATTAATTTCTCTTAATTAAGATCTTAAAAAGTACACGTCTCTCATGCAGATCCACTGATAATTATATCGCTAGATTAAAGTTCCCTGGACTAAATCTCCGAAGAATCATACAAAAAAAAATGTGATTGGTTAAACTGCTCAGCCACGAGAAAGGTCAGGCTCAAATTAGTTTACGCGACCCCGTAGGTAAAAG
This sequence comes from Dufourea novaeangliae, assembly GCF_001272555.1. Lineage (NCBI taxonomy): Eukaryota > Metazoa > Arthropoda > Insecta > Hymenoptera > Halictidae > Dufourea > Dufourea novaeangliae. Next base: position 756,914 of record NW_015373957.1, on the reverse strand, counting down.
TTTAACACGTATATCGAATGATAGATCGAATCAGTGGCGGCGTGAAATCGGGGCAATTGCGCCTAATCGCAGAAACGGAAGAGGAATCGGTTTCGCGGCTCTCCTTTCTAGCTGTACCGATCGGTTTTGTGGGTATCGGCGTGCATAATGAAAACAGTGCATGCACTTGCGTACAACGGAATACACTTAAATGTTATCTTATACAGGACTATGTACTGGTAGAATAATTTCAAGTAAAGTGAAATTTCAGTATCGCGTCTCCAAACGTTAGTCTGCTTAGGATTTTTCAGAATTCAAAATGTTAGAGGAACTGCAGCATATTGGAAATACTAGTTTGTTTAACCCTTCCGGTTCCCTAATGTTGCTTTTGTTAAATTTTGAAATAAAATATATTTAGTTTCTTCTGGTCTTGTATAGATGGCGTAGCACAAAAACACTAGAACTACCGGAACCGTCAAAATGACGGATCCCAGATTTTTTATTTTACAATTATTGAAATCCTAGAGACATTTTCATCGGAATTTATGTTAATTTAATTTATATTATAGTATACTAAGCTACATTGCATTATACAGGGTGTCCCACCTAATCTGCCACCCTTAATTACTCTCTTATTTGTCACGGTACAACAAAATGGTTTGGGAGAGAGTTAGTGTATTTTAGGGTGGAATTAGGCTATGAGATTGAAGGTCATCTCAAGGTCATATCTTCTGAGATTTCTCTAATGGTAACGTTTTTTTAAATGGAATACCCTATTTTCTTGTTTGCCATTACAAAGAGGAGATCAAAACGTATCCAACAATGTATCACACTATGGGGTGACAACACTTTGAACATACATTAAAATAATAAATCATGCGATTATGGCGTTTATTTTGTTTCTGCAATTTATTTTCTGTGAGCTTCCATCTCAACCAATTACATGCGAAATTTTCAACCGAAGGTCATTTTAAGGTTATTGTGTGATACATTGTTAGATACGTTTTGATCTCCTCTTTGTAATGGCAAACAAAAAAATAGGGCATTCCTTTTAAAAAAAACGTTACCATCAGAGAAATCTCAGAAGATATGACCTTGAGATATAGTTAAAAAATTTCGAATAACGAATAAAAAATGAAACAAGTATTTCGTCGTTTTTCATTGATCAAATGTGAGAATTCCAGTTTTCATAATAAAATGATGTATCTTTTTGAATCAGTAGACCCTTGGCAAACAATCACTTAATTTTATTCACTATTTAAAGGTTAACATGACGATACTGCTTTTTTTTGCTATGTTTTATTTGAATAAAATTATGCCCAACTTTGGAATGCAAGTATTAAGTATTGTTACAAACACAATAAAAACTTACAAAACTCTGATTTTTTTTAAATATTTCAAGAAGGTTTATTGATCAAAAGTAAGAAAAATAGGGAGTTATGTATAACAACAGTATAATGGTTATTAGTATATGTGATGTTTTTTAGTATAATAAATGACCTGACAAATACTGTAACGTGTATTTTACTTTAGAAACTCATAGAGCATGCAATGTCGAATAGATTTATTTACAAATATCCCATATACACTATTTATTTAAACTATTCAAATACACAAAAATAATTTTCTAAAAATTTGATTTACAAAATTGAAATATGTTACTTTTTAAAATACAGAAAAATCGCTTTAACTGCACGGAAATGCCTCTACGTTAACTTTCCACGTATCATCCCCACAACTCGATTTTAAAAAAATACTTTTTTCCGAAGAAATATTCAAAATTTGGTTATATATTTCGAAGTGTAATATTTACAATTCAAGGATTTATTAGAAATTATTTCACAAGCCGAATAAACGAAAGATAATCACTGTAGATATTACCGCCGCTATAAAGAGAAACGCGGAGACTTTTCACCCACTTAAAATTATTAATCGACACTCGTCGCTATCAAAGTCGGGACATTTTTCAACGGAGACAGGGATATTTATTATGATGAGCCTATCGAGTGTTGAAACGTGATGGGAACTTCCACGAGGCTTGGGATGGAAGTGAAAAGCGCAAGTTGCGCTACTATCATTAATATTGTGGTAGATAATGAAAGGCAAGCAGGTTTTCGAAAGGAATTCAAAACAAATCTATGAAGTTACACGCTTCTAATCGTTTCATTCATCTCAAGTGTCGAGCCTATTGATACAGCTTATACTTAAATCGTTAAAGTCATTTTATACATTACTTATTAAAATCTCGCATCTGGTTAATACCGGTTGTTATTAATTAAAATGTATTAGAGACCTTGGAAATAATTTTAAAGAAAATAAAAAAAATTAGTTGTATGCATCAGTTAATCTTATGAATAAAACAAATGTATGGAGTATGGAGTTATTGGCTTCTTATCATGTCGTTCAACTCAAGTATCGAACCTATTGACACGGCAATTACTTAAATCATTAAAATCACTTTAAACAATATTTATTAAAATGCCCAGTAAATTATGTATTAGAGAGATTGGCGATGATTTTAAAGGAAATATAAGGCTTTAGCTGTATACATCAGTGAGTTTAATTTTTATTAATCTTATGAACTGATGGTCACGACAGTAATCTAAATCAATAATACGTGAAAATCGAATGTCTCTAATTTAGTATTTCATCGACCTAGAATCACGACCCAGTAATAATAGTTAAGAATAGGACCCACGAAAATCATCCATCACTACCTCTTTGTGAAATAAAATAACCCGTTCTGAAATTCATGCAACAACGTACTAATAATAGAAAAATATTCTATCTATAGACAGCAATTTAACATTAAACCCACCATTAATAACAATTTAACATAAACGATGCAAGGAGTGGTAAACTACATAACATATATCAAATTATACAGTCCATTGTGAATTCATCTAAACGAATTGTTAGTCACTGATAATACAAATGTGGTTGATGCAACCATAAAAAAAAAAAATATGAAAGGACATGGAACCCCTTTTTAAAATAGAATTGAACCTGTATCGTTCAGCTGCGTTGATAGTCAAATCGTTATGCAAAATTCAAATCATGTTTGAAACACGAAAATCAAGTTCCCTTAAAATATATTTATATGTCTTAAACCACTTTCATAATCACTGGTACGTAGATATACGGACTACTTCATTAAGATCTGAGTAAAATCTAATTAAAAATATGGGAGCTAATGGTGCTGAGATTCTATACATATAGTCAGTTATCAAGTTCTGTTACAAAATCGACGTATAAAATTTTAAGTTGGTACGCACTTATCATCGATTTTTAGGTTAAGTTATGTTAATGTACGAGTCGCTAGATACTCAACCCACTAAGGCTTAGTTTCTAAATCTAAAAATAATGATGGAGTGGAGCACCCAAATAACCTAACAAATACCTTGTACAGACAAGCAATCTATCCTAAGAAGATTAACGAAAAACACCCAAATGACTTAACTTTCACTAAATAATAAGAGTTACCAGGAATAAATGCTTGCCAATAAGCAGCAAAATGTGTATACAGGGTGAGTCAATAAGAACTACTATCTAGAATAACTCATTACCTATTAGTTGTCTCAAAAACCGGTTTAATGGCCTATATAGCATTTTACGGGACGCATCGGGTAGATACAATTTAATTTCATTATATTTTATTTCTTTTTTTAAATATCAAGCTGACCTTACTTTTTTCAAGATCAATGCATCTTCTTTTTTAATACCATCATGTAAGTCGTTGAATTCGTCCTTTTATTGGCAACAATGTGGTATTAAAAAAAGGTCCATTGACCTTGATAAAACTCAAGGTCACCTGGATATCTAAAAAAACAATAAGATTGAAAAATTCAAATTGTATCCATCCGATTCATCCCTTAAAATGCTACACAATTCATTAGAACGCTTCCTAGTTCAATCAATAGGTAACGGGTTATTTAAGATCTTCTAAGGTTATTTAATTTCTTATTGACTCACTCTGTATATAAAATATGGACCACTGGGAAAGTACCTACATGTTACTATCGCCTCCAAGCTAAACAGATTTCCTGAAGGCTTTCCATAAACAAATTACAAATTGTAAATAAGAGTAATAAAAAGAAATAATGGAAGGGATCGTTAAAGAAGATAGGAAGGCAGTAATCGCCTTGCATAAGTGTGGACATTCTTCTAGCATAATTTTTAAACTCTTCAGTCTACGAATTAATCAACTATTTATTTAGGGGAAATAATACAAGCCCCGATATCTTATAAAGTATTGCGTTTTCAGTGACCTTACCTTATACATGTTATACGTACAATGTCACAAGCAATCGATCTATGCAAAAAAAATCTTGCATTTAAAAAAAAGTGGAATTACACTTTGCAAGTACATTCATATATTTATGAAAAAAATTCGGATGATGAAGCTTGTTAAACAATACAAAATTTTACTCTACGATTTTTTTCTAATTTCACTTGGAACAGAGCTGTAGTCCGGCCTAGTTACTAGAATCACCCTGTATAGGGTAATACAAAAAATGTGAAACGTTTATTCAGGATTGATTATGTCAAAATAATGAAACTATGGAATCAATACAAATTCTTGCAGTAATCATTTTCACATCTCTTTTGTTTAATCGATAAAATGTATCTCCTCTAGTATCTGTAACTTCGAAAGGTATTAACTTACTTAACATTTATAACTCATATTATGAGCCTATAGATTCAATATTGCATCGTATCGTATAGTTTAGTTTTTTGCAATTAGATGGACACATTCTAAAATAAAACAGTGAAACTTGGATTAGTGCCCGAAAATTGGAAACGAAGCCGGACGCTTATGAAATAGAGGAATCGATTCCAAATATAGAATCAACGTCGAACGTAGAAAAGGATAGCGATTGAAAATGAAAAAGGGACTCAGGATGCGTCGAGGGGAATCTCCCTCTCAATGGTGGGAATGACCACCGGATACGTACGCTCTATGTTTCGGACACTAATCAAAGTTTTACTGTTTTTAAAAATTGTTTAATGAATATCCCTTTTTGTTTACTTTTTTTAATTTTCCTGTTTTTTTCTGACATCCAAGAAATAACTATATCCAACAAAATTTTTGCTTGAAAGAGATAATTCAGGTCGGAAAGGGTTAAATGGGTATAATCGATACATTTGTAAAGTATCAAACGGGTATCGATACATTCGTAAAAGTATCAAATGGGTATCGATTATGTTCGATACATACATTTCTGATACTATGCGATACGGTATGATAATTTTCTGACCAGTATCGATAGTACTGATCTGATATCATTCTAATCATCATCGAGCATTAATAGGGTCAGAAAAAGACTACGAAAATTAGTTCCGACGCGATACAAGGTGAAATTAGGCTAGACCAATAATTTGGACTCTCGAAGGTGGGAGTGAATGTACTGTTGACGGGTGGGTGGCCATGCCTGTGAATGGTTCTACCAAAGCTGTACGTAATGAGATGGATTAGCCTTTCTCTTCCAGGCGAAAAAACAAGCGTTAAGAATCACTGCCAATTACGTTCACTGTCATGAGTCAGAATAAACAGATGAAAACGATGACATTCGAAAAGATAATTTAGTAACTTTCATATGCGCGTTATCCATTGCAATCTTGTAAAATTTTAATCACGTTGAGGCAAAGGGAAGCGTGAGTAAAAAAAACGAGACGGAAGTTGTAAAATTGTATAATCTAATCTAGTCCGGTTGTCCACAAATTACAATTTTTTAACAGTTATGTGATAGATAAAACAAATTATTTATCATTATTATTATTCATGTGCAAAAATAATGGCTGTGGATAAGCTTGTATTGCGATTTTATCACATTTTGTTCATAGAAAATGTAAAAGACTCTAAAATAACTAATTAGAGATGCTGTAACTGTTAAGGGGCTCATAACAAAAGCGACCCTCGTCAATTTTTGTTCCAGAATAGAAATAGGATTTAAGAATTTTAAGACTATTAATTTTCTTTCGTGTCGCAAAATGTGTATAAAATGAGCATTCAGTTCTTGAATATATCACAATTTATTAATGTAATGAAATAACTGTTGACGATTTACTAACCTGCTTGCACGACAATTGAAAATTTATTAATATGATAAAACAACAATTGATAATTTATCAACATGATTTAATAGCAATTAGAAATCTATTAATTGGATAAAGCTACAACTGATAATTTATCAATATAATTGAACAACAATTGAAAATTTATTAATTTGATTAAACAACAATTACTGATTTATTAATCTAATTGAAATTCTGCTGTAAAATATTTTTCTAAGTAGTTCGTGTGAATATCGTGTGAACTTGTCTTTTTCAGAGACAACAGTACATGCTTTATTTTATTTGCAGCAAGATATTAATAAGAAGTGATAAGTGAAATCAGCATAGTATTAATCATGAGCACCAACACAATAGAAACTCACATAGAATCTTTTAAATTTGTTTTTACGTGTACTTAAGAAGTTCCCTCGTTTGAATACATTTCAATTAATCAATTTCATTACTAAATACGGCTCCTGTGAATGCGTCTTTTGCAGTTTTCATTCAACATACATCAGCTAAACACTTTTAAAAAGAATCAATTAGTAAGTATCAATTAACCGTAAGTATCAATCTCATTGTTAACTTCATCTTTACGGTGGAATGTGTGTTTATGTAATACGATCGTTTTTTACAATTATCTCTTGGATTGTTCGTAGATCTATGATGTATTTATCTATGGTTAATCCAAGTAATTAGTTTCTAATATTCCGGAATATCTTCTTTAATTGGCGAAGGCACATTCGTCACAATCGCGGAATCTGTCTGGACTTAATTGGAAACCAATTATCCTTGGTCTATCGTGCGTCAAATGAAGCTATTCATGCACAATTCCCACTGTATTCGCAATTTATTTAATCGCGACGCCGTCTATTTTATGGACTAATCATGCAATTTACTTGAAAGGGTGATAACCTTTAATACACGTGCAATTAGTTCGGTTCCTTTGTGGAAGTTACGATAATAACGTCAACTCCGAATTATGGCGGTATATTATTAGTGCAATTACCCTTCTTTCGTATTATTTATTGGTTACCAAATATTAACGTTAGTGAAAATCGAAATGCTCGTTTTGTCTGACACGGAACTAGAATAAAGAGCAGCTTCTTTATTACTAGACTGCTGGTTTATGGGTTTATAACGCACCAAATAGTCTGAAATTCAGTTACTATAAATTATAGTAAGGTTTCTATTTTATGTGGAAGTTAATAGAACGTTTAATGCAGTAAAGAAATAGCTGTTTGTTCCTACTTTCCGTAAACAAATCTTGAGAGATTGATTCGCTGTCTAATTATCACTTATATAGGTACTTATTTTATTTACGACTACTATACAATGCATATATTGCTTGTATTATGATTGTAAATTAATTTTACATTTACTTACAAAAATGGTAAATGAACTCTGTATTCACGAACTAAACATTTTTAAAATAGTGGACAGTTAACGTAGAGGTCTTTCCATGCAGTTAACGCGACTTTACTGTATCTCCATTCTTCTTATACACATGTTTAATGCTGATGAGAAATGATTGAAGTACAGTTTGAATGATTCCGAAAAAAGAATACCGTGGAAGGAAAGAAATTTTGTTTCATCATTTTTTCCATGTTTTTCCGAGGTATTTGTTTGCAGAAAAGCATACATTTTTTTCTATTGTATCTTGTAATAGAAGGAAAAATGCATTCGGGCATGTCTGAGCTATATAAAATTTAATACAATTAGAAATAATAAACAGTAAACATAGGACATAAGTAGACGGCGGATTTTATGCGTTTATAGAATATCTAATCGTCTAAAATTCAATATAGTAAAAAGTTTCAGAAAGTTTGTTCAGGTATTCTCTTTATTTGGAACCTACTAGGTTGAGTGACCTAATTACAGACATATTAGTGGCCCAATGAGCTCGTTCTTTTTAATGAAGTAATAAGAAATTATTGATAATCGTTTTTTATCGAGGTCTCTAGTAAGTTTCATTTTTTTAGAATTCCCAAAAAGAAATTTTTATAGAATAATTGAAAATTAGTAAAATATCGAACGCACTACAGACTCCTCTCGATTATCGTCCCGCTGGGGTCAGCGCTGGGACAATAATCTTATAGGGAGAAATGCTTCAGACCCTCGTAAAATCGTTTTTTTGCGTCAAGCTTCGGTAACAAAAGCAGAGGGGCAACAAAGTATGCGCTTGACAGGTTCCACGCCCCCCACCCTTCCCCCAAGTAATGGTAATAATGCCTGGACAATAATCGTGTAGAACAAGCCAGACGATAATCGAGAGGAGTCTCTATTCTGGAGTATCTTATTAAAAGTATAATATTTAGTGTGTGTGTGTGTGTGTGTGTGTATATGTATATATTTATTTTTATTTTATTCCATAAAAGTATATTATTTATCTTTACTTTCGTGCATGTGGGACTTCTTAGCACTTTCGCTTAGATTGTTTGAAAAATCATGACCAAATTATCAGATTCAACATTGAAATAGGAAACTTGTCAAATAAAAGAGTTTAAATTGAAAATGTTTTAATACCTCCGAATAAAAGCGGAACTGAACTCCATTAAAAAAAAATTATTTCAGATGTTGTGTATACAGCGTGTTAATTTTAATTCGAGCACCTAAATTATTTCCGCTACTATTGAAAGTAAGAAAAAATGACTAAATAGGATGTACACGGCTTTAAGGCGTGCATCTGATAGTGATAAAAAAAATCCTGTGAAGGTCATTTTAACAGTTTTTTCAAAGTCATCGTATTTATTGCATATTAACATGTATTTTTTATAACGCGATGTGGTAGTGGCGTCAAGACGAGTTCAACGACCTACACTATGACCTTGAAGTGACCTTGAAGGCGAAGAAATCAGCTTCAGTTTGAAGAATGCAGAAGTAAATAAACGTAATAAGAAGTAAAAAACATTTTATCACCATCAGATGCACGCCTTAAAACCATGTACATTCTATTTAGTCATGTTTTCTTACTTTAAACAGTAGCGGAAATAATTTAGGTGCTCGAGTTAAAATTAACACTCTGTATACGGTGTTTTTAATTCATAAAAATATAGTTAACCCCCCATTATAAGGAGACCAGCCGCAATTCGGTCATTTACCCTAGAATCTTTGACAAGGTAACTAACTTTTTCTTTGCGTTCAGTTTCGAGAAATTAATCCATAAATTTCTACATTTGCATAAACATCCGCAGGCTAATCGTACTAAACTATACAGGAAAAATGTTCAAAATGGGTTTTCTTGAAAATGTAGCTCTGTATAAAGCAATTTCATTCTATAATACATTTTTGACTAACTTTTGCACCTCATTACCTCATTTCAAGCTACATCACGATTATCAATTCGCGTAATACAGCATGCTCGAATGATAAACCATTCAGATAGCAGACCATACCGTTGATGGTTGTTCCACCACGTATTACCACCTTATTTATGTTATTATTCATTGGATCGTGTATGTTAAATTATAAAACAAGAGAAAACCAGAAGGTTTTCTCGTTTGGTCGATTCTATCTACCGAACGGTCCACGTTGATACGATATTGAGTTCAGACAGGAAACCGACGTTTCATTAGGAAACGAAAATAACGTCGTCCCACCGCGTGCTTATCTTTTGATCGCTCGTTACGAGCTACCTGGTACTGGTTTCGTCGATTTTGTCCATGATTAGCAATGCAGAAAAGAAAACGAAGGAAATAAGGTAGAAGCTCACGACCCGCAATTCCTTTTCCAATTAACGACAGCCCCGAGGAAATCACGAACTGCGTACGGATTGGTCATTGGGCACGCGTGGATCGATCGCTGGAGATCGAGATCCAGAGGAGAGAGCTGCCTCCCGACGCAGAGAGCGCAATTGAATAAATATCTAAACGTTCGCTGCCTCGAATAGAATTGCGAGTGTATCGGTCGCAATCAAAATACGCTAATGCGAGTCACACGTGCAGACCCCGGAGGCAACATTCGATACTCCATATCTATCGATATAAACAACAACAAAAAAACGTGAAATAATAGTTACATCTTATTTAAACGTAAATCGTACCAGGAGACTGGGGTAAAACCGGGGACCATAAGAATAAAATTTCATAATTCTTACATTAAGGGGGGATTCCTATTTCTTTGGGTAAACATATAGCAAAATTTGGGAATTTTTTTAGAAGAAACCAGCGATTTAATTCATCTGATAATTGTACCATCGTTTTATTCATCATTGAAGAAGTTATTGTTTTTAAAAAAATTAATTTTTAATAATAAATATAGAAGCTATGCATGATCGACCATCGCGCCGCGCATAGTTCGTCGCCCGCTGGTGTGCATGATATTTATCTTTCAGGTAATCTTAAATGGAAAAATGAAACGGCGTATTACTTTATACATATGTTTTTCATTCCATTGTGGGGACTTGTTTGTAAGTTGTGTGTGAAGTATGTGATTTCGCGCGCCAAATTTGAATGTTGAAGTTTGATACTAATTTATTGATTAATTTATATTTAGATGTTCACCTTTTATGTTTAATTTATCGTTGCTAAATTTAGTAAATAATTTTTATTAATAAATTTGTTATCATTGAGTTTAGACTGGTATACATTTATTTCCAAACCATTGATACCCTGCTCTACACCATCAATCATGATGGAACATCGATGGTAAGATCTTATTAATTATAATTCTTCAGATTTAAAGCTTGTTTCTCTTTCATTTTAATCACTACTACAAACTAATTAAAAGCTGAGCCAAACCTGCCCACTCTGCCCTAATGAATGACTAATCACAAAAACCATACAAGTTACATATTTCATTCCATTCCATTCATTTAAACAATTCCGATTTCTTCAGAGTGAGTCGTTTTCAAGGCGTTCCACTTTTCCGCGGAATCCTGTATCGCACCGCAATAAATCTGCACCGATCACAATTCCAATCGTTCATCGTGGCGCGGCGGTGTCTGTAATTGGCAGGTTTTACAATTTGTAATTGGCAGCACACGGCCGCAGAGAGGCTGGAACGGCCGATCGAGTTTCGATGCGCCACCGATGTCGCGGGAACAGTAACGTGAGAGCGCACCCGCCTAGCGCCTGCGATCAAAATGTGCTCTCGATCGGTACTTTCTAATCAACAAACATCGCCTTTTACGATCCTTCCTGTAGCTGGAACATTGTTACAGGAAAGCCAAACCTCGACTTTCGAAAGCGTCGTTCCACTTACAATTGAGCGTGCAGGTTGCATTTTTTGGCCAAAAACGAGACAAGTAGAGGAAACGATACATGAGATCCGTAGTTATCTGGAGGAAAAATGGTAGAGTAACGGCACCGAACACGAGACATGTGCCTAGGGATGAACCGAGCCAAATAAGTATAAGTATTAGAGTAGAAGGCTCAATAACTGACGCTTTTAAGAAATGACACGGACATTATTGCATAATTTCCCTAGTACCATTTATGGTTGGCCAACGGTATCCAACAGTTGGGAGTTAGTTGGGATATAGTTAGTGTTTTTACCTACGAATTCCCAAAATAGGGCCTACGACGAAAAAGTTATGACAATTTACCAACGAATATCCAATGTTTGGCCTACAATTATTATAGTTGGTTAATTAACAAGAAATTTACAATGATAATACAACATTGGCCAACCCAAAGTTTGCCAACATTTAAATATCGTCTTAAAGACGTCAGAAACATTGCTACAACCAAAAACTTGTTGTTATATTTCAAATTGATTTTTTTGCTTTCTTATTTATGAATATACTCACAATTTGTTACTGTCGTGCAACACGTTTGACATTTGACATTTTATGAAAATAGAGTCAGGGGACAGAAGATTGGAAATAACTTATAATAATTATTTGTAATAATTAACTGCATGTATAAATTGTACATAATAAATTGTAAAGGCAACTTTGCTGGTAAAACACTTGTTTACCTATTTAATATACATATACAATTTATACATATGTATAATTATTATAACAAGTAATTATTATAAATATTATTTCCAGTGTTATACTCCTTCAAATATTTGTAAAGGATTTTATGGAAGTGTAGTATAGCCAACTGTCTTCCTATTGTTGGTTTATTGTAGATACTCAACAATTGGCACTACAGTATAGTGACGTGGGCCCTATGTTGGATATGATTGTTGGCCCAGTTGCAAAAAAGGGTGACAATTCTAACTGGTAGCCAGCCAATAGTGCATCAAAGGCCCATCAAACTGCCAACAGTAATTGTTATTAGGGTTTTGTATTAATGGACCAAAATCGTAAGTTTTAATTTGTATTTATTATTATTTAATATGTTTAATTGGAAGAAAAATTTGTTGTAAGTTTCTAAAAATCTATTTTCGTTTATAAATTCATTAGTTTCGAAAATATATCTCGTAAGCTATTACTGTCACCCGTAAAACATGCTTGATCGAATTACTGTCATCCCAATTACTACCAAATACTATCACTTTTTTAGGTTAGGTTGCACATGACTGCAGACGGTATTGGTGACATTAATAGCGTAAGGTGTTGTTTTCGTAAGCAATTATTGCCATGACTGTAATTAAAAAATTATTGAAACGCTTGTACTACTCACTATTACCCAAATATTAAACTAAAAAACTTATCGAATCGTTGAATTATGATCGACATTATTTCTATGATCTTTATATTGTCAAAAACATTACATTTTATTATGTTACTAGCTCAAATATTGCAATTATAGCCTTTTCTTTTATACCTTGTTTTCCCTAGTAAGGAAGTCATCGTTTTTACTCTTCCAATCAACTAAACATTTTTGATCATTTTACAAAAATTAATAGAAAAAGGAAATTAGGTACTGCTTTTTCTATCGTATGAATTACAGTTTTAATTGCCTGCAGAATGTTCTTTATGTATAACTTCACGACGTTTATTTGCTATTTTGAGTAGAATAGTCTAGGATGACAGTAATTCGGTAGCTGGCAGTAAATCTGAAATGGGTCTTTTACTCTAAATAATCTTTCGATTACGATATACTAGGTATCGAAAAACAATATTCATATCAAATGAATCTGTGGAAAGTAATCGATAAGAAAGCTAATGAATTTGAAGGTGCTTGTCGTCCAGTTATATTACTTTGTTAATAAATGATCGTTAATAAATATTCGTTAATAAAATATATCTTTGTTAAAATCAGAGATGAGCAAATTCATTCTCTAGCCGATCGAAGGTTAACGTTTAATTTTACCCACAGAAATCTCAAATTAAATATTTTATCATTTGTTACCATTTTCCCCCAAGGCTCTGAAATACTAGAATTGTTGTTAAAGGTGCTTTATTCAATGACTCTTCCCGAAAGGAATAATTTAGGATTCGAATCCCTTATTTAACACTAGAACTACCGACGATAAACGCATATTTGCTTCGATCGATGGATAAACGTGAAAAACTTTTGAAAATTTAGAAATTTAGAAATTAACTAATTCCTTAACTTTCATATCGTAATAAAAGGTGCAAAAGATCTGAGAAAATGTATTGTCATAACATTTTAATCGTCGTTGTAAGAGTGTATTGACGAGTCATTTTGACTTGCTTGGTAGTTCTAGTGTTAAAATATCCTGAATTCGAAAACAATCTTATTTTCAGTAAGTTAATCTAGAATTGAGTAAAGAACATTGTAAAGAGTAATGGTAAGAAATGCCCAATTTTGGCTTCTATTTATATCGAAAAGTGTAAAAAAAACATGTAATTTGAATTATAGGAAATCTGAAAATTATAATCTTTTTGTTGACATATGATATAAATTATATTGCAGTTTCTATTTATTTACAGTATATTCAGTTACCTAAAATTCAATACAGGAGAAAGTTTAATGATGTTTTTATATTCATCGAACAAAATTGTCTCCCATATAACGAGCATGCTAGGGTAATCAATTTTTTTAAGAACACTTCCGGATTTGTCAAGCATCAGAATTTTTTCTTAAAAGTTCGATACCCTGATGTATGTTAAAAGTCACTTAGCGTAAAGCGGAGATTAAATTTTACTAGGTCGATGCATAAGTAATTTCCCATCTCATCATTAATTTTGTTTATCGATACTCAAGCATGGACTTACCGTTAAATACTGACCTTCCAACTGTTTTACGAGCTTATAAAATATATAGAATTTGGAATATTGGCTATCAATAACGTCCAATACCTAAATCCGATACCCTTATTGGCCAGAAACTGGTTCACCAAGAGTGCAGTGTAACAGGACGCGTTGGTCATGATGCAGCATCCAAGAAAAGTCTCTCTGAACGAGTTTTTGGCCAGTAATGGTATTCCTATGCTTCCAAATCACCCACACTCCCCTGATCTGGGTCCACGTGACTTTTTCCTGTCCCCAAAAATCAATACCAATCCTCCGCTATTTTTGCTGCTTCCATCACCTCTGGGTCTTTTATGTTCAAACCCATCTTTTTTTATCTTATACGCTTCCAAAAGTCTAAAAAAATTCAGGGATACTTCCCAGGGTCTCTACTATATGATCCAATATTTTTTAAAGTTGAATGTTAAAGGCTCTTTTTCAATAACGATATCTTCGTTTCAGAGAAATATTTGAGCGCAAAATTTCGCTTGTATCATGAAGGACCCAGGAGGGTCACGGAGGGTCAAGGATTATCATCTTGGAACTCTGGACAACATCCAACACGTTCGGACAGACCAACTGAAAACAATTCCAGTTCCAAGTTTTTGTTTTATTCGTAGTTGACTCGCCCATAAATATTTATAGAAAACCAGTTTCATTTAGTAACTCTGTCAACATGTTCAGTCACTCTCCACCAGCATAAAAGAATTCGTTTCTTCGCATTATCACCACAGTAAATCCTCAATGAGTGTTCGAAGGCTCTGAACATTGAATACTTCATAAACTAATCGCCAATATTATTGGCTGAAACAAATATCATTGGCTTCAGAATTCCAAGTTCTACCACTGTACTAAATCTCATTAAAAAGTCAGCATTACAGGGGCATCTTCTAGTTACTGCCGTGGAGCCTTCGAACACTCATAGAGGATTTACTGTAATTAATACTACTGTACCGTTTACTTTCATTTTTATGTACATCCTTCCCTAATTATATTAACATTGTACTGAGGTCTATTTATTCCGTTAATAAATAAATAAATAAATTAGAAAAATTAATTATTTTTACATACACCACGTATGTAATATGCGTACACCGTGAACGGATAACAGAGAAAGCCACGGATCGTTCAGTTTTTTCCCTGCGATTTCCTACTCTCCTACATTTTATACAAACGATACGTTACACGGCGTTACGTGTAACGCTTTATTCCCTCGAGTGATCTCTAACCAGTATTTTTTTTCTTCGTAATTACGTAAGCCTTGGCGAAATGTACGATAAACGACGCGCGCGTACACACCTAAAGAACCAGGCCTGTCCGGTGTACACATTACGAGGCATTTAATATAACGGCACAGGTGTGTTTCTTTGATACATTGCCTCGGCTTCGGTCGTCGGCGTGTGCTTTCGCATGAAATCCGTGCATATCTCCTACGACATCGACTACCCAATGGATTATCGATAAGGTTAACAACTGCCCGATCGGTGGTCGACACGTTAAAACATTTACTTTAATCTGCAACGGATTTATAGGTGATTAAAGTAAATTTCTTACAATGGTAAGTAATGAGTACCAGTGCTGGGCTCTCCGGGTGCAAGGAACCTGGAATTCCACTTGTGCAGAGAATTACGTAATACAACCCCTGGCAAAAAGTTTCCGATCACACGCATTAATACGAAATTCACTGACAAGGGAAAGCACGGAAATATCCCCCTCCGATTTTGATGAAACTTTGTATGTCTGTTAAGAGCTTATGCCTACCTATAAATTTTGAAAAATTTAACAGGTTCAATAGATCCAACGATCAACAGCCAAGGAGCTATTACTTAACGATTCAATCACAGTAGCACATTTACATTTATAAAAAGTAGCAAGAACTCTAATCAAATAAGCAACAATTTGTTTTTTAATCCTAATCCAAGGATAAATTAATAGGCGTTTTGTTTATAAGCACTGAAATTTAAAAGTCTATGGATAGGGTACCGGTCAGTAAAGTATTAGAACACCTGTTACGTGTGATGAAAATGTAATATTTCGTGAAAAGTATACATCTTATACCATTTTCCTTGTCCTGTATTTATATGTAATAGTTTCTAAACAATATTCATTTAGGCCCTTCAATACCATAGCATCTTATCAAATCTCCTTTAGACTTGATACACGTCCTAATACATTGACGGTATTGTATGTAAATTTTGTTCGTTTTGATTATTACTGAACAACTATACAAAAGAACATTTGGTGACAGTTCTTCACATAAGACGAGAAACTATAGTTTGGATTACACATATTTACTTTAAATACAGTAAACCCCCTATTGCAGGGAGATTCCTACCGTGTTATAAGAGTCACATAGGTAGTGCACATCTGGACCCCAGAGCCAGAGTGTTCTAAGTCAAATTTTTACAGCTTTAAGAGGACAGCAATTTAAAAATGCAAAGATTTTGCAACTTTGGAACTGTTCAGTAAGAATTCAACGAGAAGCAATCGCTATCTTCGAACTATTGAAAGGACTTAAGACAAGTCTCGGTATGAAGAAATGGTGAACGTTGCATAAAGTCCCCTATGTGATGGACTTTACACGGTTTGGCTAGGAACAAAATGTGGACTTAATATAATTTTTACACTATTGTATTAAAACCTAAACGACTTAGAATGAAATCATTTTTTCCATCGGAAAAAATGAAAAAAACTGATACAGGAATTATGTAAAATGTCACCTTTTAAAAAGAGTGGACTTAATGCACTCTGGCTCTGGAGTCCAGACATATATATGAATTATGCATGCATATAGAAACACATATTTATGACAGACGTGTTATAAAAAACAAAATGAATATTAAAAATATTTCATGTGATAATTTCAATTAGAATACAAAAATGTAAACTTATGCACACCATGTTATACAAGCCTATTTTATCGTGTTATGTGAACCCGTACTATATGGAGATCTACTGTGCTATATTTCCCATACCACACATCCAGCAAACATCTAAAGAAATAATTCATGAGATATCATAAAATGACCAATTTATTTATTATCTCCTTCAGGCTTGACATAAATATTATCGAGTAAATAATCACTTTTGCGTCAACACTTAATCGCTCGATTCGATCAACAAATTTTCACCACCTTAGAAACACATAGCACTTTCCCAGTGACCCAACAGACCAACCCAATCAGCTGCGCAACAAAAAGAGGAATACACTTCGAAAACCCTCGAGAAACTTGCTTATAAAGTGAAAGATCCTAAACCAGCCTTATCGGAACGTGCACGAAGGTAAATTATTAATTATTCGCCGTGTTCCGAGTAACAAACCGGCGCAACTGAACCATTCCGTTCTCCAGCTTGAGAAACGACAATCCGTACACGTAATGCGTATTACGCCTCCGGTTCCGTATTATACAGGGTGGTGACCACTTAACTGTATCAATTGATTTTGATAACACTATCTACTATCTAATCTACAAAAATGTAGATACAAGTCGAATGGTTTCGAGGATAGTATAATTTGACATGATTAGTTTTTTCGTAGGTGGAGGCATAGAGGACATATGAAGGTCAACTTTATTATTTTTAATAGAATCGTGTATTTTTTAATGCATCGGTCGATGCGGGTCGCCGTTCCCTATAAAAGATATTAAGCTACTTATGTCAGAAAACCATTAGTTTAGGAGATATTTTAATTCCAAAATGGCGAAGAATACGATGTTTACCTTCTTAACCCTTTAACGCCCAGTGTGACTTATACGTCACATCTAGAAAATCATATATCAGGGGTTTTGCCGTGAAAATACAGATGAGGTGCACGTATTGGGGCCGTTTTTCAGTTAATTGATCGCGAGAAATAATTGTTTTCCCCGGAAGAGGTGTTTGGGCACTAAAGGATTAAAAATACATTTTTAAAGATTAAAAAAATAAATTGGTTACATATCGATGGTTTCGACTTCAAAATAACAAGATACAACATATATATCAGTCTCACAATTTACAAATAATAATTTAAGGGTCTGGGCGTTAAAGGGTTAAAATCGATGTTCACCAGTACGCCCATACACATAGCGTGTAATTTTAAAATTAAAATATCTCCTAACCTAATGGTTTCTCGGTACAGATAGGTTAACACATTTCTGTAGAGAATGTCCAGCTGGATCGATTAATGTATTAAAAAATATACAACTTCATTTAAAACGATATCGTAAACCTTCATATCTCCTCTACGCGTTCTCCTACAGAAAGGCAAATCATGCCCATTTTTTAATATTATCAAATACAAGCGAGATATTCCCGCCCAGATAGCACACAGCTGACTTAAAGACAGCTTAAAGACGTCTGTTTCAGACGTTCCAGATGTCTATAGACGTCTTGAATTGCTTAGGAATAGCGTTTTCACGTCTTTTAAAGGTCTAATATGACAAATGAAGGCGTCTTCAAGACATCTTAAACAGACGTAATTGAGACATATTTATCGGATCTAAATCAGGTCAAATGCAGATCTTTAAAAAACGCTATTCGGACGTATTTAAAATGATTATCGAGACTGATTAATAATAATATAAATTTAACCAAGCAAAGGGTTATCGAAATGAAATCAAACTTAATAAAAATTCATTTGTATTAATTTCATTTGTATTTAATTCTTAAAATTTGATTACAGTTGATTTTATTTTTATTTTTATTATTATTACATACCATGTTTGGTAAAATAAATCAACCACAGTGTGTTTACAAATATTGAAGAGCTATATTTACACAATACTTATGTTATATTACTTGTTTGTTATACAGGCACGTTTTATTGTATATGTATATATTTTTGTATATTTGTATATAATATATTTACAAATGAGCCTTAAATATGTGTACACCAATGTCTTAAAGGCGCCTTTAGATGTCTTAGAGACGTCTATAGACATCTTAAAGACGCCTTACAAAGGTCCAAAGGCGTCTTAAAGACATCTTTGTTACTAATCGAGACATTCAGTCGTTCAGACCTAAAATAGCTGTAAAATGAATGTCTTCAAGACGTCATGTGCTATCTGGGCGGTGATAAAGTCAGCTGGACCACCCTGTATGTTCGGGCTCGCGTCGACGCCAATTAACCGAGACTGATTGCCCACTGAGAAAGCCAATGCCCGTGACGACTTCCCAACGCGACCAATTTAACGACCAACATTATCGGGTCTGGGATATAGCGCAACTCGATCAAAGATTTCCCGTTGTATCTACACGTACATCGCGAGATCAATCGCGCAAGATTTGCAGACCGCGGAAAGGACGTGCGTGTTTAGCAACGGCCGAGTGGAAACGGCTACTCGGCCGATAAGAAAGAAATCCCCTCCCTAGTGGCCCGAAGGTGTACACAGTAACGGTATCTACTAGAGCGTGCTCGAGATAACCAGATGCATTACAACTTACCGGATGATTAATTATGCATACTATGGAAAATCGGAAGTGAATTCGTATATTTTAACAAATTACCGTGCTGGGTTCGGCGAAATTTATTGCACGGGTGAGGTTAGGGTCATTCCTTGTAGAAAGTTAACCCTTAACCAGGACTTGAAAACTGTTATGATTTAGACTCTTGAAACAGTTATGAATAACCTTTTATTCTGAATAACTGTTATTAGGAATATAAATTTCAGACTATATCAGTTTCCGTTATGGTTCCTATATCAGCTCCCAT
The DNA here is from genome assembly GCF_001272555.1 of Dufourea novaeangliae. Taxonomy (NCBI): domain Eukaryota; kingdom Metazoa; phylum Arthropoda; class Insecta; order Hymenoptera; family Halictidae; genus Dufourea; species Dufourea novaeangliae. The sequence goes on along the minus strand of NW_015373957.1, from coordinate 737,100 downwards.
ATCAGTTCTACAGCCGTTATTTTGTAGGTTCTATATAACCCAGTCAGGCAAACCTGCAATCCCAAATTTTGTCCAATGCCTGCTATAAAGTTATGGCTACAAGTTTGGTGCAAGATTTGCTATAAACAACTTGCGCGCACATTGATAGATAGCAATATAGGCAGCAAATTGGCAGCAACATATGGGTCATTCCACGGCAACCGGAAGAGAACATTTTTTATCACCTCTCCGATTTTGTTGAAGTTTCTTTTACGTGTTTTGTATGGCGCAGAAATACGCGTAATATTTAAAAAAAATTTTAAAATTAATATTGCTAAATTAAATTGTGCCCATCATAACGTAAAAAGTTATTAATCGATTTTAATAATTCTTATGCCATTCTGTTTGTATCATAATTGAATCAGCTGTCGTATGACCTACTATTGCAAATTTCGAAGCATAAATTCTTTTTTTATTCACAGTAATATACGTATTCCCCGTTTTTCTGCATGTTTTTGTCAAAACTCATACCAAATGCGTCCATTTTATTTTTTCGACTTCATGATAGGTCGTACGATAGACGTTGGAATAGTGTTGTTAAAATGAGCCTCGAGTCTTGAGCTTTAACAGCTCGAGTCGCGGTTCAAACCCTAAAGGCTCGAACTCTCAAGGTTCGAAGCTTGAGTCGTGAAAGCTCGAGTCTTTAACGCTCGAGCCTTTAAGCTTGAAGGCTCGAGTCGTATAAATTGTATGTAGTGAAGTAATGTACAGACCTTGAATTTTCGAAGCCTTAAAACTTAACCTAAAAATTTTTAGTTTTTAACTCTGATATTACACGAATCTCAAGCTTTTAAAGATTCAAGGGGGAATAATCCAAAAACGTCCAGAAAAGCGTGGATTTTATAAATTAGTTCTGCAACACCCAAACCTCATTAAACTATTATTAATAGGGTGATCAAATATATATTTTGGACAATACGTTAAATTTTCTTTTATTACAAAATACCTATGTATACTTGAGCAAGATATACGAGTCATAGAATGTTACGCGTCGAACAAAATAATTTCTCAATTTGTTCACGGTTCATTGATCAAAGTTGGGACATTTTTTTCGTTATTCACGTGATATTCGACTTAATATTCTGGTAGAATATTTTCGAAAAATTATACTTTGAAAGTATATATATAAAAAACTTAATTTTTGCCAATCGTCACTGTGTTATTCCACATTAAGTCTGAAGCTTTAAGGTTCAACCCTCTAGAACCCTTAAGTGTTAAATAATGGAATTTACACTAAATCTATAATATTATACTTTATACAGTTTTTAAAAAATACAGCGATGACTGCAAACACATGAGAGATTGATACCAAGAAAGGGAAATGAAAAATGAAACAAAATAACCATTGAATAGTAGACGAAATGAAACATTGCTAAAAATTTGTCTGTAATGTTCAAAATATAGTATTATCTGATCGACTGGAAACATACTCTTACGCCGTGGGAGTCATAGATGACCGGCAGCAAGATTAATGTACTACGCATGATAAGTTTGCACAATACATATAATCATATTGTGTAATATATTGTTATATGATTCTAATGGGCAATCACTCTTTGGCGCTGAAGACAAAACCAGCAGAAACACGCTCAGCAGTGAACGTGTTAAACATAAAAGCCTCGAGCTTCGAGGCTCGAGCCTCGACTACTCAAAGCCTTGAAGCCTCGAGCCTCGAGCCTCGAGCTTCATATGATTGTAGCCTTAAAGACTCAGTCTTTAAGGCTAAGCTTTGTAGCTTCAAAGACTCGAGCTTTATACACCACTACGTTGGAATAACATTATACAATCTTTTTGAAACTTCGCAACGTGATTAACGCCACCTACAATTTTTTTACAAACATTTTTTTATTTTCTTGAATGTATAATAAATAAACGCCAGGAAGTTTTTTTAACATATCTTCTGTACATTCCTTAAAAATATTTCTAAATATCAATATTTTTTGGGTCACCAAAGGGGAAGGAGGCTTTAAGAGGATAACGTAGCTCTCCGAGAATAGAGTCACTTATAATCAATGTTTGGATAATCGACGTTCTACGGTAATTAATAATTCATTGTCTGAGAAAAGCGGGTTAAAAGTGACGTTAGCAATGGTGTTACGCCTTCCGACTTTCTGGTGAACATTAATCAAGCCGTGAACGCGGAAGACGCTTGGTGTTCTGCATAACGAGCCGGGGATGCGAGACGTTACCGCGTACCGTTTTCGAAGATGGAAATAAAAGAGAAAATGAGAAAAATTGAAAGTATAATTGAAATATATAAGAATTAGAGCAATTTTAATTGTGCTCGCTGCAGAAAGTAAGTTAATGCTCCCTGTAAAGTGCTTTAATTTCCAAGAAGTGATGTATTACGCATATACAGTGGGAGTCAGAAGTAAGTATACGCCTTACAAAGGTGAGATTCGTGTAATAGGCACTTCTGTAGCATCCTACTATTGTAAGAACATTGTAGTAATATAATTTGATATGATTTTTTTAACATTTTCGGGATGAATAGGAAGCCCAAAATTTCCAGAAAAAAAATTCGAAGTTATGACCATAAAATTGTTTAAATATTATTAAACGTGGTGAATTTACTATTATAGTTTGGGACAGCATGGCAACCTCTGGTGTTGGCCAGTTTGTTTTTATTCATAGTACTATGGACAAATTTGGATACTTAAATATTTTTAAAACAAATTCAGCTGCAAGTGCATTCATGAATCTTTCAGTGATTGAACATTGTTTCCTGGAAAACACTTTCAATCATTTAAGTCCTCCTCAACAATTACCAGATCTCAATGTAATACTGTAAATCCTCGATGAGTGTTCGAACTACTCGACACTGACGAGACGAGGTCTTCAATTGTAACGCTGATTTTTTAATGGGGTTCATCATAGTAATAACGCTTGGAATTATGAGGTCAATGAAATTTGTTTCAGCCGCATATGGCCATTAGTTTATGAAATGTTTAATGTTCAGTGCTGTGGAGCCTTCGAACACTCATCGAGGATTTACTGTAGATTATATGTGCGAAATATTAGATTCTTAATTGAGAGAAATTGTTATAGTATTGTGTGTTTCTTATTTATTGATTTTTGTTTTACAATTCTAATAACCTAAAGTCATCTCAATACTACGTATGTCACTGATTTTTTAGAAATAAATGAATGTTTACATAAAATCTATTGCATTTACACACTACTCCAAGCATCAAAAAATTAAATCTGTTCCATATGCAGAATTTTTTCAAAGGGTTTAAAGGCTTACATCTCAGAATCTGAGATGTTGTTCCCCATTTCAACTATGTCATATTACGTACTCTCAGCTACCAGAGATTGTAGCTATCCAGCTACAAGTAACTATCACATGACATAAAAATCAGTAAATCAATAAGAATGGACTTATCACGCTTCTTCCCTGTGGTGCTCAAAAATACCAACGATCCGAGAAGAAATATTTTATATGCACCACTATCTTTCAGTGACATACCCTAGTAGCAATTACTGTTGGCATTTTGATGGGCCTTTGATGCACTATTGGATGGCCAACAGTTGGAATGGTCACCCTTTTTTGCAACTGGGCCAACAATCATATCTAACATAGGTCACTATACTACGAAGGGCCAACTGGAGGTTTCTTTCTGTAAGGTCAATTGTTAAGTATCTACAATAAACCAATAATAGGAAGACAGTTGGCTATACTACACTTCCATAAAATCTTTTAAATATATTTGAAGGAGTATGACACGGGAAACAGTATTTCTAATAATTACTTGTTATAATAATTATATACGTGTATATTAATCAGGTAAACAAGTGTTTTACCAGCAAAGTTGCCTTTACAATTTATTATGTACAATTTATACATGTAGTTAATTATTACAAATAATTATTATACGTTATTTCCAATCTTCTGTCCCCTGACTCTATTTTCACAAAATGTCAAATGTCAAACGTGTTGCACGACAGTAACAAATTGTGAGTATATTCATAAATAAGAAAGCAAAAAAATCAATTTGAAATATAACAACAAGTTTTTGGTTGTAGCAATGTTTCTGACGTCTTTAAAACGATATGTAAATGTTGGCAAACTTTGGGTGGGCCAATGTTGTATTATCATTGTAAATGTATTGTTAATTAACCAACTATAATGATTGTAGGCCTAACATTGGATATTCGTTGGCAAATTGTCATAACTTTTTCGTCGTAGCCCCTATTTTGGGAATTTGTAGGCAAAAACACTAACTATATCCCAACTAACTTCCAACTGTTGGATACCGTTGGCCAAATATAAATGCTACTAGGGAGCTCTCAGGACAAGATACTGTCGAGGAACACGTTGTCTTCCATAGAAAACACAAGGCACACGACACTCGTTCCGAGGTACCTGCCCCGGAATCAAGATACCACCGACGAGATCGACAGATTGCGACGAACGTGTTGGCAGACTGGATATTCAGATTATCATCGAATGCCAGCGATGAATTTCATCCCGCGGCCGATACTCGTCAGCTAGATCGGACCGTGTACGATATCGACATTGCCGGTGTCTTCGATACAAGTTAATACCATACTAACAGTATGGCTCGAGCTCGAGACCCTCGCCGATATTACTACGCAGTGGCGGTTGCTCGAGCTCGAGCTCGAGCCACCGTCACCATGTATACAATGTAATGATTAGCTGGTTCCACATTACATTTGGATTTTCGTGGTTCTTATTACACTACTAGAATAAAAATCTCGTGAATTATAAAACAAATTATATTTATTAGTCAATACTTCTGCAGCGTTTTGACCCGGTCGTTGGCATGTAAACAAACATCGGTCGCTATGCGATTTACGCGACAGCTCCGTCACTGCGTGCGTGTCGCTCTCGAGACCATGTATCCCCACTCCTGACTCTGTTACTGTGTACATGTCGCTCTCGCGAATGCGTGACTCAGGGACCGTGCTCGGAGGGTTAATCTATTTAGGTCACTCTGCAGAAAAGCTGCCTACCCTCCGATTTCGATCATTTTTGGATATGTTGTAAAATTCGACATTTTAAACAACTTTTTTCTATACATATAACGCGGAGAGTTACTTAGTTTCCGAGATATTCGCGAAAAACTTCCGGTACTAGCACATTGAATTCTGTCTATAGTTGTGTTTATTTGACTCCAACAGAGTAACGATTCATTCTTACCAAAGTTATTAACGTAAATGAACGTTTAGTTGCATAGAATTGCAAATCGATTAGTATAATGCTTCAGAGTTGGTTAGAGACAGTTCAAGGAAAAAAGTAAGTCAGAGTTGGTTAAAGACAGTTATTTTTATCTTGAACTGTGTCTAATCAACTCTGAAGCATTATACTAATCGATTTGCAATTCTATGAAACTAAACGTCCATTTACGTTAGTACCTCTGGTAAATAAGAATGAATCGTTACTCTGTATCAGTCAAATAAACAAAAGCTAAAGTTAAGCTAAACGAAGTTAATTCAATGCGCTAATACCAGCAGTTTGTCGCGAATATCTCGGAAACTAAGCAACCCCCCGTTATATGTATAGGAAAAAGTTGTTCAAAATGTCGAGTTTTACAACATATCCAAAAATCGTCCAAATCGGAGGGTAGGTGGCTTTTCTACAGTTTCAACCCTATTTATACCGAGAAACCATTAGTTTAGGAGATATTTTCACCCCTTCGCATCGGTGGATGAGATATATCGCCACGTGATTTCGTTCATGATATGCTTTGGACGATCTCGTGAAAGCATATCATGATCGAAATCACGTGGCGAGATATCTTGTCCATCGGTGCGAAGGGGTTAATTACAAAATTACATGCGACGTATATGGACGTACTTGTGGACATCAACTTTGTAACGGTAAACATCGTATCACCAGTACCAATGCGTCAATTTTTTAATTAATATTATTTGAAACGTAACTTACAATAACTTGAGTAAATATTAACAGATCATTAAGACACCTAAAACATTACTTCAGAAAACTCTAGCGAAACCGTAAAGTGTATGTACAAAACCGTCATGTTAAAAAATGTAATAATATTTCATTACGAAATAATACGGGGTAGAAACCATGTTTTTCAACATTCGCCGATAAAAAATATCAAGGCAATTTTTAGGTACATGTAACTTGCAGGGAAAAGATTTTCCTTAATACAGTGATTCCTCGATGAATCCGACACGAACAACGGCGTTATTTCCAGCACTGGGGGGATTCCCTTCTGGAACCAATTAAAACAGAGTAAACAGAGGCTAAACAGAGGCTTGACTTCGTGCAAAAAATAGATGACGGGCTGAAAACCTTTCCGTCTTGCCACGAATGCTCCGAAGCGGACCCGAGTTCTTCGCATTCATCGAGTCATTACTGTATACGAGGAAGATTTTCACAAATTTTTACATTATAAATTTAACACAATTTATGTTTTAAAAAATGTTGACTTTGGACGAAGAAGAATTGTTTGTTTATAACTTTTATCTCGAATAGTAATGATTGGTAAATTGAAAAAATATGTGTCGTGACACCCTTCATAACACTGTTTTTAAAAATACAATTTAACAACGTTGAATTATTCAATCCTTTTTAGCTTTGGACATTAATTTTTCACACTTTTGAGCGCTAATCCCCTTATTGCATCTGGCCCTTCAATTGGCTTAGCTCACATTCTTCGATGAACTACCTACGAGGTCGACAAACTCCGCGATCGAGAGAACGATCGCCTCGGAGAATCGAACCCCGTCAAAAAAAAAAACGGAACGCAGTTTCATCGTGAGTAGAAAGTGTCTGATTTTCGTCTACGACTAATCCAAGACGTGAACCTGGTCGACCTTATTACCACCAGTGGGGATTCATTCGATGATCGTAATTGATGACAGACGAAGATTTCAAAAGAGAAATTGACATCGGGCACAATGTAACATGCTTAATAATGAACGTCTGTAGGACAGGGGATTGGTAATATAGAACGAAGTTGTAATGTGAAACAGGCTGTTATTTCCGAAGCTATGTTTTGCATCTATGCGGAACAATGGTAGCTATAATCGTTAGGTCCCTCTGTTGCTCATTTCATATAGTTTGACATAGTGAAAGCAGCTTTCACAGTTTATAGAAATTAAAACTTTTCATAAGGTATGTTTAAAAAATTATTTAACCCTCATCCGTCCCTCATTTTCCCAACTCAATTTGTCCATCGGTGTCAAATTGACCTATAGGTAAAAATTAACACAATGAAATGATAAATAGTTAAATTAGCAAATTCTTTACAATAAAAATCACGAAGCCTCAACTAAATTTACCTACACATGACAGAATGACGTCATTTCTTGGAAGAAAACTGTGTCAAATTGACACAAAAGGGACGGATGAGGGTTAATAATAACATTGTCTATACTGTGTTGGACAGTCATAAGATTGTAATGCACTCGCCCCGTTATGTATTCGTTATCTAGAGATATTTTGCAGCTTTTCGACTTTTCATTCTCAAACAACCGAACTGCGTCACATTGAACTATGTAGGCTCGGATTAAGATTTTTTGTGGCCTAGAGCTATCACATTTTCGGTGGTCCTTTTGCTTAATAAATCTTCAAAATTGAAATTTATTTCAAATAAAATTAAATAACATTTAATCATAACGAAATGGAAGGTACAGAATGGGGCCCCCCTGGGACGTAGGGCCCGGGGCTACAGCTCCCCCTAGATCCGGCTCAGCTTTGAACCTTAACCCCTACGTCATCCTTACTCATAGTCAACAGTGTCATTTTTTCCCATTTTTGGCCTATCCTTACCACTATTACTACCCTTCCAGAAGACCTTTAAGAACCCCGAGGCATCACCAGCGAGCCAGAACCTACCCGAAACTCAGTCGTACCAGTTCAGTCTCATAGTAACTCAATCCAGTCCAGATCCAACAACGTTGTAATACACCTTAGATTAAAATCTTAATTAAATAAAGGTTTGTTAAAAAGGTAGTTCGTTTTTCTTACGACCATTGCAAAGTTAAAGTTCAAAATGGGAGGATTATTCCTTGAAAATGTTAGGTAACTATGTTCTGCAAAATTCAAAAATTGGTCATTCTTTAACAAAATACGTCGACAAATTCAGTTTTATAACCAAAATCATTTATTTAGTTGAATTCAACCCTCAAAAACTATACTGGGTTGTGATAATGCAGTTCGTCCGAAAGACACCTAGCATTTCTGAACAATAAAGGGTGGAAAGTTATATATTATATATTTATATTTTATACATATATATTTTTGGTTCTTATTGTTTTACGAATCGATTAAAAAAAAACACTTCAAAACCGGTGCAGCAAATCCTGAAGTATAGGCAACAGAACGCTATGGGTTACGGTAACCCATGTGTAATCAAATTGGTAGGAATAATATAGGAATAATTCTTTAATTTAAAGAAAACTGCAGCAGAAACAAAACGATTGATCAAAGAAGCCTATGGTAGTGGAGGTTATGTCTGCAGATACACGTGAAAGATGGTTTCAATGATTCAAGAATGACGCTATCGATTTGGAGAGACAAAGAACGCGTTGGACGACCAGCAAAGATTGAAACTGATCATTTGGAAGTAATATTGGAAAAAAGACTCGGCCCAATCGACTAATTGAACTTGCAAAGCAGCTTAGAGTTGTAAAATTAAAATTAAAAAACTTGTATTTAATATAATAGGAATGGAGTTGTAAAATTAAAATTAAAAAATTGTTATTTTAATAAATATTTGAAGCTAAACAATTTGCAGAACTTAGTTGACGATCTACTATTTTCTCTTTATTGAGGATTTTTGGATCATTTCGAAAATGGCGTTGGTGATAAGATGGAACAAGTGTGCGTTTTCTGTCGAAACATTCCAGACGTCAAAATCCGGAGAACTTTGGGTTCAGTGCAAAATTAGATTAACTGAAATCACATTTTAGATTTAACCATTCTGGATTTACCATTTACGTTTACAACACAGGCGCGAAATACTATTCGGTTCCTCCGCATAATACCGAACAATATACGATTATCAAGTACAAATTGCCACATAATTCATTTTAATTTGATAAACACCGATTCTTAACTTCCTCGGTGGTTCTCTAACGGCATTAATATTTATAACATTAAGATATCTCGGTAAACATGCGAGTACATTTATTAAGGGGAGCATAGTTTCTACTCGCGATCTAAGGATTCGAAGATTCAAGGCGTGATAGTATTAGTCATGGATGGCCGCGAACGCGTCTTCTGGCAACGGAAAAACGATCGATCTTGTTTGCGGGCAAGACAACTTGCTTCGAAACGGGTAGAGGAAGTTTCTTCGGTAAAATACCGTTATAAGAGATCGCGTGCGTATTTCAACAGGTACAAATGCGTCGACCACGCAGAGATCTATACAAATCCATTGATTGACCTGGTCAGTCAGGTCGATAATAACTAATACTAATTATTATTATTTTCATTTTAAAACATAATACCAATTATTATTATTATTCTATTACAAGACAGTTCATATTAAATATTAGGTTGTGTAATAAATTCGTTCGCGTCAACGACGGTAAACATTTCGAGATGTGCTCTTTGAAAAGGGGGTCCCTTTGTCCCCTTCCAAAATAGGGCCTACGACGAAAAAGTTATGACAATTTGCCAACGAATATCCAATGTTTAGCCTACAATTATCATAGTTGGTTAATTAACAAGAAATTTACAATGATAATACAATATTGGCCCACCAAAAGTTTGACAACATTTACATATTGTTTTAAAAACGGCAGAAACGTTGCTAGAACCAAAAACTTGTTATTATATTTCAAATAGATTTTTTTGTTTTCTTACTTATGAATATACTCACAATTTGTTACTGTCGCGCAACACATTTGACATTTGAAATTTTGTGAAAATAGAGTCAGGGGACAGAAGATTGGAAATAACTTATTGTACATAATAAATTGTGAAGATAACTTTATTATAACAAGTAATTATTATAAATATGATTTCCAGTGTTACACTCCTTCAAGTATTTTTAAAGAATTTTTACGGAAGTATAGTATAGCCATCTGTTTTCCTACTATTGGTTTACTGTAGATACTCAACAATTGATCCTACAGAAAGAAACCTCCAGTTGGCCCTTCGCAGTATAGTGACGTGGGCCCTACGTTGGGTATGATCTTTGGCCCAGTTGCAAAAAAGGGTGACCATTGTAACTGTTGGCCAACCAATACTGCATCAAAGGACCATCAAAATGCCAACAATAATTGCTACTAGGGTAAAAGTATCGATACCTTGACGATATCGATTTATCCTTACCTATACGTAGGGTTGAATCGATACCGCCAAGATATCGATACTTTTACTCATTGTTGGTATTGGAGGTATCGATATTTACTGGGTATCGAAACAAAAGTATCGATACCTACTTGTATCGAATTATATTTTCCTAACCTTGATACCCAGCACACAAATTGTTTATACCTTGAGAGAAAATAAAATGCAATACTATACTTAATATATTGATTTACATATTTAATATACAATATAAAACATATAAACTATATACAATATGTAGGTATTAATTATTAAATATTATTTGTAACTCAATATGCAAAAATATTATTTGTTAAGCCAATAAAATATGTAATATAAAAAGAGACAATGATGTTGTACTTAGAAAGAAGAACTTGAAAAGCCCCTTAGTTTTGTAAAAACAAAGAAATAAATAAAGATTCATTAGTAACATAAATAATTCCGTTATTAATAATAAAATTAAATGAAATATTTAAAGAAAGTGAAACAAAAAACGCAGTCTTTGACTTCGCAAGGGAATTAAATTTGCTAAATTTAAGTAGTAAAATATTTCATTGTGAAGCAAATATTGCATAGATGATAGATGGAGATGCTGCAGGAAACAATGCAAGAAAACTTGTTCTATATTTGAAAATACCATTTTTCAAAGCTCACACCTAAACATATCATAATTATTTTAATATTGCAAATATTTAAATGCATATTGCTTAATTATTAATATAAACAGCATTGTTTTGTGTTGAAAGTAATTACTATATCAAATGTTGGGTCGATACTCACTCCATTCGATACAAATACTTTTCTTCGATACCTACTTGGTATCGCAACCGTACATATCGATACCAAAAGTACTCAGTATCGAAACTAAAGTATCGAGTAATGTACTCGTATTTACTTGTATCGGTTTGTCCCTAAAATAAATTCCAATCGTTACGTTTATTGAAATTTATGTCAAATTAACATTCAACTTAACATTTATTTCGGTACTTGAAATAAATTTATCAAACGATAGGAGGCCCTTACCCCTACATTTCTTTTTCCCCTAGTGGAAGCCGAGTTTGCTCGCCGGTGTACACTTAGGAGCAAACTCGGCTTCCACTAGGGGAAAAAGTAACGGAGGGCAAGGGCCTCCTACCATTTGGTATTTGTAATTACTGAAATGTATGCCAAATTAACATTCGATTTAACATTTATTTGACTACCTGGAATAAATTTGCCAAGCGGTAGAAGACTTTTTTTCTACGCCGCTTTTTCCCCTAGTGGAAGCCGAGTTTGCTCGTGCGGGTACACGCGGTGTTCGTCGACTTCTTTTCACGCGATTTTCCTCCAAGAAAACGTTTCACGGACTGCTGCCTGATAAATGCATCCTTTGGAGCACGCCATGGGAGATAGATACATTACATCGATCGTGAAAAAAAGATTGCTCGAAACGAGTGAAATCATAGGCGTTTCACGGAAATTGGATTTCTGGTATTCGTGAATTCGAAACGACTACTACAGCCTTTTACATGCTGTGCGTTCACCTTCGGACGATTTTTCAGGTCTCGTTTCCTAAAAAAAACCGTTGATACACGAGTCTCTGTGGACTTTTTATTTGTGCATGAGAAATTAATTAACCGCCCGCTGCTACGCGAAAGTACTGGATCGACTTGTGTAACTGTGAATTGCCGCTAATCAGTGAGTTGAACCGAAACTGTTTGTGAGAGTTGAAAACCAAAAACAAAAATCAATCTTCGCGTGTCGGCTCGAGTTGAACTGGAAACACGAAATGAAGGATCGGTTTGTTATTTGTAATATTATTTTCTTTATTACGTGCTTGTAATATTATTTTCTTTATTATTTGCTTGTAATATTGTTTTTTTTTGCGATAACTATCTTTTCATGTTCATCGTGTACCGTTTTATCAGCGGGAACAAGAGGTTGATTAATGAAACGATGTTGTGTCGAAAAGCTTAATGTTATTAACACTAACCATACCGAGACTTTTATGTATGTACCTGTTTGTATCGTATTTAAAACCGGTCATTTGACCGACGGTCGGTACGGTTAGTGTTAAGATGAAATACGAATCGGTGAAATTAGTCGTGACAAATAGACTGCGCGTGGTTATGTAAATTTCAGTTTCTGTAAGCAAAATGTCAAGCAACAAGTGTCAAACAGAAATCTATTTTCTATATATAAAATTTTAATAAATTCAAGGTAACAGAACATTTTTTTGAAATTTACCTGTAATACCTATTAAGGGGTCTTGCCATTGTGAAGCCCTGAAAAATTGTCTAATGAAAAAATTTGTTATCGAAACTTTTAATAGTTTTTAAATATATATATCTTTATTTACATTGAAAATTTCGTTCACTGAAAGAAGAAGCCACTAAATGACAATTTTTCATGGTTTCACAGTGGCAAGACCACTTAAATTAATCTTCTCCTTAAAATAAGTCATGTGTTATTGCTGATTTTTTAAATCTGAAATCTTACAATAATATTCATTTATTTGTATAGTTATTTATAATTATCACTGCCTGAATCAGTTTTTCTGACTTTTTCGGTATGTCGTTTTTTCGAACAAAATTTTGACACTTTGATTCAAAAAGTTCACTTTTTACAAGCAAATGACCCTTTACTTATGATAAGTAAGATATAAATTAAAATATCGAAGAAACCTACGTAGGACGATGGACAACTTAGATTCATTTAACCCCTTACCTTACGATTGTTTTAACGACTGTACGCTCAAAAATTACTTTACCGTTAATAATTTCCCAGATACGAAAGGAATTTTATTCTTAGGGCAAGTGTAACATTTACTCTAAATCTTAAATATTAATACCAATGAAACAGAATTTCACTTCGACTCACAGAAAATGAATAGTATACATGTTTATTAAATCCAGTTTGAAATCGTCATCCCGTGTCTGACTCGTTGTTATAAGGCAAGGGGTTAATATTACATTATTTAAATCCTGTTTATCTCATCAGAAATAACGTAACAAGGTATACTCTCGATCGCCATATTTGTTTTTAAAGAAAATTTGAAAACCAAATTTGCATCTACTATTCATAAATATCCCTGTTTTTGTTGTAACATTTCGATAGAAAACAGCGTTTTTGTCACTTAGAATCAAATTCTCAAAAACATAATATTTTTTGCAGGCATCAAAGTGTTCAAACCTGTTAAATAAAACTTTTGGATTTCCACTTACGTAAAAATTGTATTGATTAAAAAAGTGGCCAGGAAAACGTCAGGCTTTTTACGACGAAAAGTGGCTATCCCATCGCTTTCTCGCATAATGTTGCAGAATTACGAATTACCGACGCGAGAAAGTATTCACATAATTAAGAAAGCATCAGTTACGTCATCACATGTTAGACATTTACTTTAGAAAAGAGAGCATAACACGTGTCTTGTGTAGTTCAAGTTTTACCATTTCTATAAAATCATGTAATATGAATAGAAAGAAAAAAAAGAACAATTATAGGCCAACTAATTGTAAGACCTGGTCACTCTGAAATTACACATGGAATACTTAATAAAAAATAACAGAATCACCTTACTGTCACGAACATGTATTAACCAATCATCTTCTGTTTAATCGCAGAACATTCGAATCAGAAAAACGAAAACATAACATAAAACTCTATGGTTGATTCTTTATTTTCCTATCCGTTTATGTGTTATTTTTCACTTTAACGTCAGACGATTACATCTCTATGTTGCTACTCACGATATCAAAGCCTGCACTTCTTCCTATTAATTAACAATCTCTCTCTGCACAGGTTGCGTCTACTAATTATGGTAAGATATACCTACTTTGCTTAAATTATTCGTAAACAAAAGCTTTTTTGCCGATAAGTGAAGATTCCACGCAAGTAATGAAAGCATCATGGTTCCGATGCTACTTCTGGTATATGTTATCCAGACGAATAGTTTATATTTGTGGCGATTGAAGTCATAAACAGCTATCAGATTGGATAAAATAAGAGAGAAACTACAACTGAATTTGTCCTTACCACTAGAATTACCCCCAGATAACACGTGACGCCTTAAAAACGCCTATTTTACGGCTGTTTTAGGTATAAGGCGTCTTTAAGCAATCTAGCATACTAAATTAAATTGTGCAATATTGTAATATACATAATATTTAATACAATTTAGTATAATACGGTATAATATAAAATATATTAGAGCATAGTAAATTAAAGGTCAACAAAAATTCCGCCAAAGCACTATTATAATATTGATAATTCTAAAATAAGAAATCTGTAATCCGTTATTTTGACGGGTTTGGTAGTTCTACTGTTAATAATTTCGATAATGTTATACATTAATAGGGTAAGGAGTCCAAATTTCGTCCCCCCTAAGGTTTTTTGGTTCTTGTTCTGAAACTAATCTGCATTATAGTCTGAAGAAAATTGTATAGTCACTTTAAAATCTTAATTATTACGAAACCCTGTTATCACTTTTGCATAAAAATTCATACAAACTAAACTAAAAATAGAAATACGAAGAGATGCATTTTTCACTTTTCAAAAAAAATGTTCCCAATTTTAAAAAAATTTGAGAAAAATGAGGATCACATTGGGTCGTCGTAGTGATAACTTCAATTAATTTTCATATGCCCAATTTTGAAGTCTCCATATTTTTTAACATTTATCCATAAAGAGGGTAAATAGAACTATATCTTCATTTTTTTTCAAATTTTTAAATAGTGCCCCACTATTATAACATTGCATTTCTTTGAAACAATTGCAAAATAGATGGTAAAAAAATACCTTTTTTAACTGAAATAATTTTTATTAGGTACTCTTATGTCTCCACTGTAAGCACCCACAAAGTTAATTTTGATCTGTTTGTTAGTTCAACAGTTATAATTTATTGAAAAACCGTAGTCACTATATTTCAAACAGATATAAAATCAACAATGTTTTAAATTTTCAAAAATCCCTCGAGATACATTTATACATCATTAAAGACTGCAACATATCCAAATGTCAACAAAATCTGAAATGTTGCTCCAAACAGTGTTCGATTTCGCGTGGAATGGTCCTAAAGTAAGTTTTAACTAAATTAACCGATCGATGTCACTTCTCCGGGTATGCATAAACTATTAGGACTCGCAGCTTATCAAATTAGGTCCCAGCTTGAAGCCTTGTAATTAGGTCTTTACAAGCGTGCGCACGAGAATATTGGCCCTTTCGAAGTATTATCACCAAGATATGATTTTTTGTCCCTTTCTTGCCATTAATCAAAGCTGTTTGGTTATCTCTTTTATTTTTAAAACTTTCTTAGATAATGATAGAATAGAGCTAGCACAAATTTAAGATTAATAGATAGTCTATATGTATACAGTGTCGATCGTTATTATTGGTGAACGAATAAACTATTAAAGGGAACAATTTTGCACGATAAAATAGATAACTACTCATTATGTAGTTTCGACAACTGCACTCCCGTTTTCACAAAACTCCCTCAAACACATTATATTATTAAATTAATAGTTTGCTAATTTATAAACTATATTAATGTTAATACATCAATTAATTTTTATAATTGTTTATTTACGTTTACAATTCTTGTGATATTTGCAATGCGTAACTGCTTATATCCTTTGCCTGGCTTTATTGTTATATTTATCACGAAATGTACCCTATATAAAAAATTTTAACAAAATCATTATTGGGTCATTCCACGAGAAATCGGACACTTTTTGGAGTAACATTTCAGATTTTGTCGACACGAGGATATGTTGTAGTCTTTAGTGATACATAAACGTATCTCGGAAAATGTTTGAAAATTTTAAAAATTATTGATTTTACAGCTGTTTGAATTATAGTGTTATATTAAAATTTTCAAAAATCATTCGAAATACGTTTATACAATACCAGTAAAGACTACGACATATCAAAGTGTCAACAAAATTCGAAATGTTGCTCCAAAAGGTGTTCAATTTCACTTGGAATGATCCTATTACAGCCGACGTTAATGTTTTTAGATACATGTTATTCTTCCTAATTTTTCTACATTTTACAAACCCTATTAGTGAACAGAAGAATGTACAATGTACGAATAACATCACCTGCTTGTTCAAGTGGTCATCACTGTGAAAGGAACTTTTGAATATACTAGTACTTATCAATTTATTAACTCCAAAATGCAACGAAACATGGAAAATATAGTAAAAATGTATCAAATTAAGAAAAACGTTAAATACTTTTTGAAATTGTACTAACTTCGGCAGTCTTCTATTCATAATGGTGGTTACTCGAAATTTTTATAAAAAATAACACGAACCTGATACATGTAAAAAAGAGGGGGGAGGCACTCACCAGCAGATTTTAAACACTGAACATACTCCAGAAACACCATGGACCAATCGTCCTTTAAATTTTTAGAATTCGCCATGGTTGATCGTCAAGACCTGTTTCTTCGCCACAGAATCCTCGAATGGGTCCCCAGTACACAAACGAAAATTTCCACTTTGTCAATGCAATGCTGTACTTAATTTTTCGTGTCACAGCCGGAACACAACCACATTTCCCGCGTAAGGTTGAACGGAACGCCCGGTCGACAGAAAACTCACGCGATAAACGAAAACACAACAACATAAGCGGCAACGTTTTCCTTGTGTGGAGATGAGAGACGAAGTCAGAACACAAACGAGCACTCAAAGCAGTCAACGATTACCCAGTTCTGGTTTGCTGTTCTCACCCTGTCCTTCTCTTTTACCATTACAACACCGCTACTCGCTCTGTCACGGGGCTCACATATGTACGGGTATCCTTGTTTCTCTACTTTCGTTACACGTCAACGTCCCTTTTCATTCTAGTCACCGGTCTTTCGCACTGTTTATTTTTACGATTGGTTTACCGCGAGGTCGTCTATCTCAACTCTATTTGCACGTATTGGGTTAACTTACACCCAGTTGTTTCATTTAAGTCCTTCCTCTAGTAAATGTATTTGACGTTATAAATGATGATTTATTTAGATTTATATTAAACTTCGAATGGTACACATTATTACGATTATTATTATATATTTATTATTATTGAAATAAAAGCGTTATTGATACGGACCCTCGACAACCGGCTGTAAGAATTTAAATTTCTTACAACGTACACACGAGCAACGTTACCAGGAGTAGACAAGAGATGGCCCTGTAGGGACAAAGTGACGTATTGGGAGTAGTAGAGGGGGTATATTTGTGTGGGGCATACGCCGCGCTTTCATTGGTGTAGTTACGTAGCATGGTGTACAGTCGTATTATTGTATGTATATAACTCTGTGACGTCACGTTGTCCCTACCGGTAGGTAATTTTTCATTTTTTCTAATAAAAAGAAATCCTCACATAACCATTGGTATCTAACTTATGATATTGTAAAAATAAAGGTGTAAAGAAAAATTAATTCGTTTGTTCATTTTCAATATTTTAATAGTACAAAATTCACATTATTTATTTAGATTTGTTTCATATATAAATAAACGAACCACGTTTATTATAGTAAGTAAATACAACATTAAAGGTTTAATTAAAAGGTATGAAATAGTGCTTCTTCTTTGTAATTTGCATTTTACTTTTTTACTTTCAAGAAACCTGCTGTGTTCGAGAAATATTTCGCGTTGGCTTCATTTACTTTCTTTTCTGCCGCTTGCGGATTTACAATTTCCAAGCCCTATAAAAGAAACATATGTATACTTAAATTGTATAAGACTAGATTGTCATGAGCATCACTTTTTTTTCAAACTTTCATACACTATGCATAAAATTATTCATATAGTACCTGCAGTGGCGTGAATGCAACACTGGATGCTGTACCAGAAACTTGTTTCTTAACTGTCGTACTTCCACCCCACTGTTGTTGTTTCTGTAAATTTTTCTGAAGTGTTTTTGATATCCGTACTTTTGTTTTTTCATCAATTTGAGGTAATCTAATACGGCCAGTTCCTGCTTTACCAATTGTTCCACGCGTATAACCAAGATCTTCTTGATAAGCATCGTTTTCAATCTAAGAGCATATACAGAAAAACTGTAACAGTGTTAATTGCCTAATGATGCAAAATATAAAAATGTAAAACTTACATCAGCGAAATTCATTCTATTCGCATGTTTTCTAAATTCCGTAATGGCATAACGTTCTTTCATTTTTCTGACACGTTTACCACCGCGCTTCTTTCGGCCTGGGTCAATAGGCTTTGGTAAAGGTTTCACAAATTTTACAGGCGGAGGTTCTTGAAGCTTATCCAGCTTCTTTTCAATTTCCTCACGAAACATTTGACCAATGTGACCATCTGTACTTTCATGACAAGCATCAACACGAGCAGCTAACATACTCTTAGCTGCTACAAGTCTTGCTGCTTTTCGTCTTAAATCCTAGAAAGGTATAAGAAATCACGAAACAATATTGCGTTTAAAACTATATATGTAAATGATGTTTATATAAGTATCATTATGCAACTACTCACAGGCGGCGTATCTTGTACTATATCAGAGTAATATATGAAACCAGTATGAGGAAGTGTCGCCACTTGTGAAAACCCAGATAATGTTGCTTTTTGCGATCCCAAAACTAGAATATTACAAGCTGGCATTTTTGATAATTTAGTTAGACCTCCTGCGACACCTACACATAAAAGTAGAATGTATAATAGTTCAAATATAAGACATTTAAGAGTTTTCATTCGAAATCAAAGTGCGTTAAAGTTTACCCATAATTTTTGCTGCTGTGGATGCACCGACTATCACGGACAGGTTTGGTGCAATAAATGCCATTCTACTTTCTACATATTCAAATATTTTTAATTTACAATTATTCAATTCTACTGCCATATCGCAAGCTTCACAGATAGCTTCCTTTTCTTGTTCTGTTAGTAGCTGTCTGTACATACAATGATTTTGTGCTTAAAAAATAATGGACCCAATATACATACGTAATTTGTAAATGATATGATTATAAAACAACATAGTACCCTTGAGTTGTTGATGCAGTAACGGAAACTACCATAATTGTCGCCTGAGTAAGAAATTGCTGTAATGTTTCATTGTTCTTTGCTCTGTCTAAATCATTTCCTAATTCTCTAACAGTCATTACGTATTCCAAGGGACCAACGACTAAAGACTCTAGTTCTGGAAATCTTTTAGAATATTTATCCCTTGTGAATCTATGTATTGTAGCTGAAAAAATATCATTTATATCATATACATATAGCTAAAAAAGCATTATGTGACTATTTGAAATTCATAATATCAAAATATACCGATTTCATCATCAATATCCACAGCCATGTTATTGGCTTCCACAATAAGCTGATATTCTGGATCTGACTCAACGGGTCCAATAATATCTACAGACCTCCTAAAAACTTTACTGTATTTTTCGATATGAGACATTACTTTTCGCAATAGTTCCGAGTCACGCAATTTTGCTAATTCCCTCACAGAAGCCACCTTTATTTCTGAAATCGATGTAAAACGTAATTAAAAGAAGCTTTCACATTATTTACATTGACGATCGTTAAGGTTAATTACCTTCCTCGATAGTTTTTGAAACCGAAGCCGGAATGAAATCCGGCTCCGGTTCTTCCATAGCTTCGTCAGAGTCATCATTTTCTTCTAGATCCGCTAAAAGTTCGTCCGCTAACGACATGGAGCCTTTATAAATGAAATTCTAGAAATATATAAATACACTTCCAACCTCTTTTATTTGACAACTTCCAGCATCTACATCAGCGTCATCTGTACAAATGCATCGAGTACGGAACCTAGTATCACAAACGAGATATAGAGTTATACCATCGACTAGGTATAAAATAGTCCTATCATCCAATGCTTTTTTCTGTCCCACGTTCATAGGGCTACGTAGCCCTGCTACCATTTTAGTGTCAATATCCGACGTTACCGATAAAGCATGAATTCTGAGTATTATTAGCACAAATGAAGTGTTATATATTCCATTCATATTACGTGTATCTATATGTTTTCACGAAAATAAAAATATCCGATGCTTCAGTTTAAGGATAAATATGACAATCATGAAACATGAAACGGAAAAGTATATATTTTTTCACTTAACTACAAGACAATTTATTCTAAATGCATCGTTAATGGACATTTTTATTAATGTTACTGTTTACATGTTCTTGTTTTATTCGTTTTTATATCTTGCCTTACATTTGTATATTTGTAACAGATAAATTCAGAATAGATGTAGTTTCATAAATAGTTTATCAAATCTACATGTGGGAAAATATATACACCGCTTTCATTAACATCTACATATTTATAATTTATATGGGAGTGTGAATAGTTTTACTGCCTATTGTAAGAATTTTAATACGCACGAACAATTACTTTCTGGCAATTGGTAAATTTTTACATATGAATTTACATA
Source organism: Dufourea novaeangliae (assembly GCF_001272555.1). Taxonomy (NCBI): domain Eukaryota; kingdom Metazoa; phylum Arthropoda; class Insecta; order Hymenoptera; family Halictidae; genus Dufourea; species Dufourea novaeangliae. The sequence goes on along the minus strand of NW_015373957.1, from coordinate 716,398 downwards.
CACGTTATTTACTTCCAAAAATTTTATTTATTGCGAGTAACTAAATAATGAACGTATGTTAATATTCAGCTACGTGTCTCAAATTAAGTGAAATACAGAAGTTTTATTTTCTTGAAAATTAGTGTCAAAGAATGCAGCAACTGGTCAGATTAGTTTCGTAAATAAATCGAAACCC